>NC_142828.1:2500-5000 GCF_057945365.1 Rhopilema esculentum
TTACCCTAACCCTAACCCTAACCCTAACACTAATCCTAACCCTAACCCTAGAACTAATGCTAACCCTAACCCCAACCCATAACTTAACCATAAACCGAACCCTAACCCTTATCCTAACCCTAAACCTAACCCACCGTAATCCTAACCCTAACCCTAACACTAACCCTAAACCCTACCCTAACCCTAACCCTAAACCTAACCCTAACCCTAATCCTAACCATAACCATAGCCCTAACTCTAACCCTAACCCTAACCCTAACCTTTACCCTATCCCTAATCCTTCCCCTAAACCTAACCCCAACCCTTACCCTAACCATAACCTTAGCCCTAACCCTAACCCTAACCCTAATCCTAACCCTAACCCAAACCCTAACTCTAACCCTAACCCTATCCCTAACCTTTACCCTTACCCTAACCCCAACCACAGCCCTAACCCTAACCCTAACCCTAACCCTAATCCTAACCCTAACCCCAACCCTAATTTTAACCCCAACCTAACTCTAACCCTAACCCTAACTCAAAACCCCAACACCTATCCGAACCCTTACACTAACCCAAACCCTTAACCGAACCCTTACACTAACCCCAACACCTATCCGAACCCTAACCCTAACCCTAACCCTAACCCTAACCCTAACGCTAAACCTAACCCTAACCCTAACCCTAACCCTAACCCTAACCCTAACCCAAACCCTAACCCAAACCCTAACCATAACCCTAACCCTAACCCTAACCTTTACCCTAACCCTAACCCTAACCCTAACCCTAACCCTAACATTTACCCTTACCCTAACCCTAACCCTAACCCTTACCCTAACCCTAAACCTAACCCTTACCCTTACCCTTACCCTTACCCTCACCCCAACCACAGCCCTAACCCTAAACCTAACCCTTACCCTTACCCTCACCCCAACCACAGCCCTAACCCTAACCCTAACCCTAACCGTAGCCCTATCCCTAACCTTAATGCTAACCCCAACCCGTATCCGAACCCTAACCCTTACCCTAACCCTAACCCCAACCCAAACCCTAAACCTAACCCTAACCCTAACCTTTACCCTAACCCTAACCCTAACCCTTACCCTAACCCTAACCCTAAACCTAACCCTTACCCTTACCCTCACCCCAACCACAGCCCTAACCCTAACCCTAACCCTAACCCTAGCCCTAACCCTAACCTTTATGCTAACCCCAACCCTTATCCGAACCCTAACCCTTACCCTAACCCTAACCCCAACCCTTACCCTAACCCTAACACTAACCCTAATCCTAATCCTAACCCTAATTCAAACCCCTATCGAAACCCCAACCCTAACCCTAACACTAAACCCTAGCCCTAACCCTAGCATTTAACCTAATCCAAACCCTAACCTTTACCCTAACCCTAACCCTAACCCTAACCCTTACTCTAACCCCAACCACAGCCCTAACCCTAACCCAAACCCTTATCCTAAACCTAACCCTAACTCTAACCCCAACCTAACTCTTACCCTAACCGTAAACATAACCACAGCACCTATCCAAACCCTAAACCTTACCATAACCCTTAACCTAACCCTAACCCTTGCCCTAACCTTAACCCCAACACCTATCGGAACCCTAACCCTTACCCTTACCCTTACCCTAACCCTAACCCTAACCCTAACCCTAATCCTAACCCTAACCCTAACCCTAACCCTAACCCCAACCCTAACCCTTACCCGGACCCTAAGCCTAACCCTTACCCTTACCCTAACCCCAACCACAGCCCTAACCCTAACCCTAACCCTAATCCTAATCCTAACCCCAACCCTAACTTTAACCCCAACCTAACTCTAACTCTAACCCTAACTCAAAACCCCAACACCTATCCGAACCCTTACACTAACCCTAACCCTTAACCGAACCCTTACACTAACCCCAACACCTATCCGAACCCTAACCCTATCCCTAACCCTAACGCTAACCCTAACCCTCACCCTAACCCTAACCCTAACCCTAACCTTAACCCTAACCCTAACCCAAACTTTAACCCAAACCCTAACCCTAACCCTAACCCTAACCCTAACCCTAACCCTAACCCTAACCCTAACCCTTACCCTAACCCTAACCCTAACCCTAACACTAATCCTAACCCTAACCCTAGAACTAATGCTAACCCTAACCCCAACCCATAACTTAACCATAAACCGAACCCTAACCCTTATCCTAACCCTAAACCTAACCCACCGTAATCCTAACCCTAACCCTAACACTAACCCTAAACCCTACCCTAACCCTAACCCTAAACCTAACCCTAACCCTAATCCTAACCATAACCATAGCCCTAACTCTAACCCTAACCCTAACCCTAACCTTTACCCTATCCCTAATCCTTCCCCTAAACCTAACCCCAACCCTTACCCTAACCATAACCTTAGCCCTAACCCTAACCCTAACCCTAATCCTAACCCTAACCCAAACCCTAACTCTAACCCTTACCCTAACCCTAACCCTAACCCTAACACTAATCCTAACCCTA
>NC_142828.1:12500-15000 GCF_057945365.1 Rhopilema esculentum
GGATAGGTGTTGGGGTTAGTGTAAGGGTTCGGTTAAGGGTTTGGGTTAGTGTAAGGGTTCGGATAGGTGTTGGGGTTTTGAGTTAGGGTTAGGGTTAGAGTTAGGTTGGGGTTAAAGTTAGGGTTGGGGTTAGGATTAGGATTAGGGTTAGGGTTAGGGTTAGGGCTGTGGTTGGGGTTAGGGTAAGGGTAAGGGTTAGGCTTAGGGTCCGGGTAAGGAATAGGGTTAGGGTTGGGGTTAGGGTTAGGGTTAGGGTTAGGGTTAGGATTAGGGTTAGGGTTAGGGTTAGGGTTAGGGTTAGGGTAAGGGTAAGGGTAAGGGTTAGGGTTCCGATAAGAGTTGGGGTTAAGGTTAGGGCAAGGGTTAGGGTTAGGTTAAGGGTTATGGTAAGGTTTAGGGTTTGGATAGGTGTTGTGGTTAGGGTTACAGTTAGGATAAGAGTTAGGTTGGGGTTTTAGTTAGGGTTAGGGTTAGGGTAAGGGTTAGGGTTAGGGTTAGGGCTGTGGTTGGGGTTAGAGTAAGGGTTAGGGTTAGGGTTAGGGTTAGGGTTAGGGTAAAGGTTAGGGTTTGGATTAGGTTAAATGCTAGGGTTAGGGCTAGGGTTAGTGCTAGGGTTAGGGTTAGGGTTGGGATTACGATAGGGGTTTGGATTAGGGTTAGGGTTAGGATTAGGATTAGGGTTAGTGTTAGCGTTAGGGTTGGGGTTAGGGTTAGGGTAGGGGTTGGGGTTCGGTAAGGGTTGGGGTTAGCATTAAGGTTAGGGTTAGGGCTAGGGTTAGGGTTAGGGTTAGGGTTAGGGCTGTGGTTGGGGTGAGGGTAAGGGTAAGGGTTAGGTTTAGGGTTAGGGTAAGGGTTAGGGTTAGGGTTAGGGTAAAAGTTAGGGTTAGGGTTAGGTTTAGGGTTTGGGTTGGGGTTAGGGTTAGGGTAAGGGTTATGGTTCGGATAAGGGTTGGGATTAGCATTAAGGTTAGGGTTAGGGCTAGGGTTAGGGTTAGGGTTAGGGCTGTGGTTGGGGTGAGGGTAAGGGTAAGGGTTAGGGTTAGGGTTAGGGTTAGGGTTAGGGTTAGGGTTAGGGTTAGGGTTAGGGTTAGGGTTAGGGTTAGGATTACGGTGGGTTAGGTTTAGGGTTAGGATAAGGGTTAGGGTTCGGTTTACGGTTAAGTTATGGGTTGGGGTTAGGGTTAGCATTAGTTCTAGGGTTAGGGTCAGGATTAGTGTTAGGGTTAGGGTTAGGGTTAGGGTAAGGGTTAGGGTTAGGGTTAGGGTTAGGGTTAGGGTTAGAGTTAGGGTTAGGGTTAGGGTTAGGGTTAGGGTTAGATTTAGGGTTAGGATTACGGTGGGTTAGTTTTAGGGTTAGGATAAGGGTTAGGGTTAGGTTTACGGTTATGTTTGGGGTTAGAGTTAGGGTTAGCATTAGTTTTAGGGTTTGGGTAAGGGTTAGTGTTAGGGTTAGGGTTAGGGTTAGGGTAAGGGTTAGGGTTAGGGTTAGGGTTAGGGTTAGGGTTAGGGTTAGGGTTAGAGTTAGGGTTAGGGTTAGGGTTAGAGTTAGGGTTAGATTTAGGGTTAGGATTACGGTGGGTTAGTTTTAGGGTTAGGATAAGGGTTAGGGTTAGGTTTACGGTTATGTTTGGGGTTAGAGTTAGGGTTAGCATTAGTTTTAGGGTTTGGGTAAGGGTTAGTGTTAGTGTTGGAGTTAGGGTTAGGTTCGGGGTTGAGTTTAGGGTTAGGTTTAGAGTTATGGTTAGGGTTACGGTTAGGGTTAGGGTTAGGGTCGGGGTTGGGGCTGTTGTTGGGGTTAGGGTTGGGTTGGGGCTGTTGTTGGGGTTAGGGCTAGGGTTAGGGTTAGAGTTAGGGTATAGGTTAGGGTTAGGGCTACGGTTAGGGTTAGGGTTAGGGTTAGGATTAGGGTAAAGGTTAGGGTTAGGGTTGGTGCTAAGGTTAGGGTTAGGGTTAGTGTTAGGGTTAGGGTTAGGGTTAGGTTAAATGCTAGGGTTAGGGTTAGGGCTAGGGTTAGTGTTAGGGTTAGGGTTATAGTTAGGGTTTGGATTAGGTTAAATTCTAGGGTTAGGGTTAGGGCTAGGGTTAGTGTTAGGGTTAGGGTTAGGGTTGGGGTTTCGATAGGGGTTTGGATTAGGGTTAGGATTAGGATTAGAGTTAGTGTTAGGGTTAGGGTTAGGGTTAGGGTAAGGGTTATGGTTAGGGTGAGGGTTAGGATTAGTGTAAGGGTTAAGGTTAAGGTTAGGGTTAGGGTTAGGGTTAGGGTTGGGGTTAGGGTTTGGGTAAGGGTTAGGTTTAGGGTTAGGGTAAGGGTTAGGGTTAGGGTTAGGGTTAGGGTAAAGGTTAGGGTTAGGGTTAGGGTTAGGGTTAGGGTTAGGGTAAAGGTAAGGGTTAGGGTTAGGGTTAGGGTTAGGGTTAGGGTTAGGGTTAGGGTTAGAGTTAGGGTTAGGGTTAGGGTTAGGGTTAGGGTTAGGGTTAGAGTTAGGGTTAGGATTACGGTGGG
>NC_142828.1:17500-22500 GCF_057945365.1 Rhopilema esculentum
GGGTTAGGGTTAGGGTTAGCGTTGGGGTTAGGGTTAGGGTTGGGGTTAGGGTTAGGGTGAGGGTTAGGGTTAGGGTTAGGGTTAGGGTTAGGGTTAGGGTTAGATTAAGAGTTAGGGTTAGGGTTAGGGTTAAGGAAGTGTGAGGGTTAGGGTTATGGTGAGGGTTAGAGTTAGGGTTAGATTTAGGGTTAGGGTTGGGGTTAGAGTTTAGGTTAGGGTTAGGGTTTCAAAACAAAATCAGAATTTGAAGGAATTACTTTGTACAGTTGAGATTTGACAAAAAAGTAACAAACTAAGGATCTGGAAAAAATCCAAATTATCAAATAGAAAGCCTAACACAGCAGAAAAATAAGTTTTTGGGACATTTAAAAAGACTTTCAATCTCTCAAATGCCGCTGAATGTTTGAATATACAAAATTGTTAAGGAAATATATAAAGCTTCAAAATGAAAACTAGTATTTCATATTTCAATAAAAAGTGAACCA
Source organism: Rhopilema esculentum (assembly GCF_057945365.1). Taxonomy (NCBI): domain Eukaryota; kingdom Metazoa; phylum Cnidaria; class Scyphozoa; order Rhizostomeae; family Rhizostomatidae; genus Rhopilema; species Rhopilema esculentum. The sequence continues at coordinate 17,986 of NC_142828.1, forward strand.
AATATTTTTTCACAATTGCTGATCAAATCTAAACTTGCTGTCTTTTAAAGAATAAACTGTCAAATTTTATTTTCAGTATCTCGCGTACTTTAAGTGAGAATTGCATTTGTACAAAGATAAATAAACATATTTGGTTTCAAATACAAAATCAGAAATCTATGGGTTTTCTTTGTACCATTGAGATTTTACAAAAAAACTATGAAACTGAAAAATCAAATTTAATTATAAGAAATTCAACAACACCATAAAAACGAGTTTTTGGGACATTTAAAAAAACTGTTGAGTACCTTGATTGTGCCAAAATTTGGAACTTTAAAAGTTTGTAAGGAAATAAAGTGGTTCTGGTGTTGTTGCTGGTGCTTGTGCTGATGATGGTGCTGGTGCTTCTGCTGGTGCTGGTGCTGCAAATGATGCTTATGCTGGTGCTTGTGCTGGTGCTTGTGCTGGTGCTTGTGCTGGTGCTTGTGCTGGTGCTTGTGCTGGTGCTTGTGCTGGTGCTTGTGCTGGTGCTTGTGCTGGTGCTTGTGCTGGTGCCTGTGCTGGTGCTTGTGCTGGTGCTTGTGCTTGTTCTGGTGTAGGTGCTGATACTTGTGCCGCTGCTTCTGCTCGTACCACTGCTTGTTCTGGTGCTTGTGCTGGTGCTTCTCTGCTGGTGCCTGGGCCGGTGGTGGCGCTTATGCTGGTTCCTGTAATAGTGCTGGAGCTGGTGCTGTTGCTGGTTCTATTGCTGCTGCTTGTGCTTGTGCTGGAGCTGGTGGTGGTACCGGTGCCTGTGCCTGTGCCGTTGCTTCTGCTGGTGCCTGGGCCGGTTGCAGCACAGGTGCTGGTGCTGGTGTTGGCACTTGTGCCTGTCCTGGTGCTGGCGCTTGTGCTTGTTCTGGTGCTTAGGCTGATGATGGTGATGGCGTTGTTGCTGGTGCATGTGCCTGTGCTGGTGCCTGTGCTGGAGCTGGTGCTGGTACCTCTGCTCGTGCTTGTGCTGGTGCCTGTGCTGGTGCCTCTGCCGGTGCCTGTGCTGGTGCTGGACCCAGTGCTTGTGCTGGTGTTGGTACTGGTGCTCGCTCGTGTGCCTGTCCTGGTGTTTATCCTGGTGCTGTTGCTGGTGGTGGTGCTGCTGGTGCTGGTGCTTGTGCTGCTGCTTATACTAGTTCTGGTGTTTGTGCTGGACTCGGGGCTTGTGCTGCTTCTGGCGCTGGTGTTGGTGCTGGTGCTGGTGCTGGTGCTCTGGCTTGTGCTTCACCCAATTCTTTTGCTGGTGCTGGTGCTGGCGGTGGTGCTGGTGCCTGTGCCGTTGCTTTTGCTGATGCTGGTATTTGCTCCTGTCATAGTTCTTAGGCTGGTGCTAGTGCTGGTGCTGGTGCTGGTGTTGGTGCTGGTGCTGGTGCTGGTGCTGGTGCTGGTGCTGATACTTGTGCTTCACCCAGTTCTTGTGCTGGTATTGGTGTTGATGCTGGTGCCTTTGCCCTTTGTTTTCCTATTGCTGGCGCTTTTGCCTGTCCTGGTGCTTAGGATAGTGCTGGTGCTTGTGCTTGTGCCAGTCCTGGTGGTAAGGCTGGTGGTGGTGCTTGTGGTGGTGCTGGTGGTGGTGCTGGCGCTGGTGCCTGTGCTGGTGATGGACCCGGTGCTTGTGCTGGTGCCTGGGCTGATGCTGATGCTGTTGCTTCTGCTGTTGCCTGGGCCGGTGCCGGCGCTTGTTCTAGTGTCCGTACTAGTGCTGGAGCTGATGGAGGTGCTGGTGCTCTTGCTGGTGCTGGTGCCCGTGCCGTTGCTTTGCTGATGCTGGCGCTTGTGCATGTCCTGGTGCTGAGGCTGGTGCTGGTGCTGGTGGTGATGCTGGTGGAGGTGGTTTTTGTGCTGGTGCTTGTGATTTACCCAATGCTTGTGCTGGTGTTGGTGCTGGTGCTGGCACTTGTTCCTGTCCTGGTGCTTAGGTGGGTGCTCGTGCTGGTGGTGGTGCTGGTGATGGTGCTGGTGCTTGTGCTTGACCCAGTGCTTGTGCTGTTGTTGGTACTGGTGCTGGCTCGTGTGCCTGTCCTGGTGCTTAGCCTGGCACTGTTGCTGGTGGTGGTGCTGATGGTGCTGGTTCCCGTGCCGTTGCTTGTGCTTGTGGTGATGTTGGTGCTGGTGCTGGTGCCTGTGCTGCTGCTTATACTAGTGCTGGTGTTTGTGCTGAACTCGGTGCTTGTGCTGGTTCTGGCGCTGGAGTTGGTGCTGGTCCTGGTGCTGTGGCTTGTGCTTCACCCAGTTCCTTTTCTGGTGCTGGTGCTGGCGGTGGTGCTGGTGCCTGTGCCGTTGCTTTGCTGATTCTGGCACTTGTTCCTGTCCTGGTGCTTAGGTGGGTGCTCGTGCTGGTGGTGGTGCTGGTGATGGTGCTGGTGCTTGTGCTTGACCCAGTGCTTGTGCTGGTGTTGGTACTGGTGCTGGCTCGTGTGCCTGTCCTGGTGCTTAGGCTGGCGCTGTTGCTGGTGGTGGTGCTGATGGTGCTGGTGCCCGTGCCGTTGCTTGTGCTTGTGGTGATGTTGGTGCTGGTGCTGGTGCCTGTGCTGCTGCTTATACTAGTGCTGGTGTTTGTGCTGAACTCGGTGCTTGTGCTGGTTCTGGCGCTGGAGTTGGTGCTGGTCCTGGTGCTGTGGCTTGTGCTTCACCCAGTTCCTTTTCTGGTGCTGGTGCTGGCGGTGGTGCTGGTGCCTGTGCCGTTGCTTTTGCTGATGCTGGTACTTGTTCCTGTCATAGTTCTTAGGCTGGTGCTGGTGCTTGTGCTGGTGCTGGTGCTGGTGCTGGTGCTGGTGCTAGTGTTGGTGCTGGTGCTGGTGCTGATACTTATGCTTCACCCAGTTCTTGTGCTGGTGTTGGTGTTGGTGCTGGTGCCTGTGCCGTTTGTTTTCCTAATGCTGGCGCTTGTGCCTGTCCTGGTGCTTAGGATGGTGCTGGTGCTTGTGCCTGTCCTGGTGGTAAGGCTGGTGGTGGTGCTTGTGGTGGTGCTGGTGCTGGTGCTGGTGTTGGTGCTGGTGCTGGTGCTGGTGCTGGTGCTGATACTGGACCTTGTGCTTGTGCTGGTGCTCGTATCTGTTTTTGTGCTGGAGCTTAGACCAGTGCCGACTCTTGTACTAGTGCAAGTGCTTGTGCTGGTGATGATGCTGGTACTGGTGCTGGTGCTGGTGCTTGTGCTGGAGCTGGTGCTGGTGCTGGTGCCTGCGCTTGTGCTGTAGGTGGTATTGGTCCTGGTGCTTGTTCTCGTGCTGGTGCTTGTGCTGGTGCCTGATTTAGTGCTAATGCCTGGGCTGGTACCTGCTCCTATGCTGGTACCTGTACTATAGCTAGAGCTGGTGCTAGTGGTGCTGCTGTTGCTTGTGCTTGACCCAGTGCGTATACTGGTGTTGGTGCTGGTGCTGGCTCTTGTTCCTGTCTTGGTTCTTAGGCTGGTACTGGTGCTGGTGGTGGTGTTGGTAGTGGTGCTGGAGCTGGTGCTTGTACTGGTTTTTATTCTAATGCTGGTGTTGGTGCCTGTGCTGGTGCTTGTGCTGGTGCTTATGTTGGCACTTTTAGAGGTGCCGGTGCTGATGCTGGTGGTGGTGCTGGTACTTTTGTTTAACCCAGTGATTGTGCTGGTTTTGGTTTTGGTGCTGGCACTTTTTCCTGTCCTGGAGTTTAGGCTGGTGCTGGTGATGGCGCTAGTGACGGTGCTGGTTCTTGTGTTGGATCAGTTGCTTGTCGTGATGCTGGTGCTGGTGCTGGTGCTCGTGTTAGTGCTGATACTGGCGCATATGCCTGTTCTGGTGCTTAGGCTGGTGCTAGTGCTGGTTTTGGTGCTGGTGCTGGCGCTTGTGCTGGTTCCTGTGCTGATGCCTGTGGTTGTGCCTGTACTAGTGCTGGTGCTGGTGCTGATGCTGGTACTTGTTCTTGTACTGCTGCTTGTACAAGGGCTGGTGCTGGTGCTGGTGCTGGTGCTGGTGCTGGTGCTAGTGTTGGTGCTGGTGCTGATACTTATGCTTCACCCAGTTCTTGTGCTGGTGTTGGTGTTGGTGCTGGTGCCTGTGCCGTTTGTTTTCCTAATGCTGGCGCTTGTGCCTGTCCTGGTGCTTAGGATGGTGCTGGTGCTTGTGCCTGTCCTGGTGGTAAGGCTGGTGGTGGTGCTTGTGGTGGTGCTGGTGCTGGTGCTGGTGTTGGTGCTGGTGCTGGTGCTGGTGCTGGTGCTGGTGCCTGCGCTGGTGATTTGGGTGGTATTGGTCCTGGTGCTGGTGCTGGTGCTGGTGCTTGTTCTGGTGCCTGGGCCGGTACTTGCGCTTGTGCTGGTACCTGTACTAGTGCTGGATCTGGTGCTGGTGCTGGTGCCTGTGTCAATGTTTTTGATGATGCTGGCGCTTGTGCCTGTCCTGATGCTTAGGCTGGTAATGGTGGTGGGGGTGCTGGTAATCGTGGTGGTGCTGGTGCTTGTTCTGGACCCGGTGCTTTTGCTGGTGCTGGTGCCGGTGCTTGTTGTAGTGCCTGGGCCGATACTGGCGCTTGTGCTGGTGT
>NC_142828.1:35000-60000 GCF_057945365.1 Rhopilema esculentum
TGTACTAGTACTGGAGCTAGTGCTGTTGCTGGTTCTGGTGCTGGTGCTGGCGCTGGTGCTGGAGCTGGTGCTGGAGCTGGTGCTGGAGCTGGTGCTGGAGCTGGTGCTGGTGCTGGTTGTGGTGGTGGTTCTTGAGCTTGACCCAGTGCTTGTGCTGCTGTTGGTGCTGGTGCTGGAGCTTGTGCCTGTCCTGGTGCTTAGGTTGGTGCTGGTCCTGGTGCTAGTTCTGGTGCTTAAGCTGGTGCTGCTGCTGGTGCTGGAGCTGGGACTGGTACTGGTGCCTGTGCGGTTGCTTTTGCTGATGGTGACAATTGTGCCTGTCCTGGTGCTTAGGCTGGTCCTGGTGCTGGTTCTGGTGCTGGTGTTTGTGCTTGACGCAGTACTTGTGCTGGTGTTCGTGCTGGTAATGGTGCTGGTGCTTGTGCTTGACCCAGTGCTTGTGCTGGTGTTGTTCTGGTGTTGGTGATGGTGCTGGTGCTGGTGCTTGTTCTTGACCCAGTGCTTGTGCTGATGTTGGTGCTGGTGCTGGCGCTTGTGCTTGTCTTGGTGCTTAGGCAGGTGCTGGTGCTGGTGCTGGTGATGCTGCTGGTGCTGGTGCTTGTACTAAACCCGGTGCTTGTGCTGGTGCTAGTGCTGGTGCCTGTGCCGTTACTTTCGCTGATGCTGGCGCTTGTGCCTTTCTGGTGCTTAGGCTGGTGCTGGTGCTGGTGTTGATGCTGGTGGCGGTGTTGGTGCTTTAGAAAAGGCTTGTGCTGGTGCTCGGCGCTTGTGCGTGTCCTGGTGCTCGTGCTGGTTGTGTTGCTGGTACTGGTGGTGGTGCTGTTGCTTGTGCAGGACCCGCTTCTTGACCCGCTTCTTGTGCTGGTCCTGGTCCTGGTCCCGGTCCTGGTCCTGGTCCTGGTCCTGGTCCTGGTCCTGGTCCTGGTCCTGGTCCTGGTCCTGGTCCTGGTCCTGGTCCTGGTCCTGGTCCTGGTCCTGGTCCTGGTCCTGGTCCTGGTCCTGGTCTTGGTCCTGGTCCTGGTCCTCGTGCTGCTGCTGCTGCTGCTGGTGCTGGTCCTGGTGCTGGAGCTGGGTTTGGTGCTGGTGCCTGTGCGGTTGCTTTTGCTGATGGTGGCAATTGTGACTTTCCCGGTGCTTAGGCTGGTCCTGGTGCTGGTGCTGGTTCTGGTGCTGGTGCTTGTGCTTGACCCAGTGCTTGTGCTGGTGTTGGTGCTGGTAATGGTGCTGGTGCTTGCGCTTGACCCAGTGCTTGTGCTGGTGTTGGTGCTGGTGTTGGTGATGGTGCTTGTGCTGGTGCTGGCGCTTAGGCTGCGGCTTAGGCTGTTGCTGGCGCTGTTGCTTTTACCTGGTACCTGGGCCGGTGCCAGCGCTTGTTCTGGTGCCTGAACTAGTGATGGAGCTGGTGCTGGTGCTGGTTCAGGTGCTTAGGCTAGTGCTGCTGCTGGTGTTGGTGCTGGTGGTGGTGTTGGTGCTTTAGAAAAGGCTTGTTGTGGTGCTCGGTGCTTGTGCCTGTCCTGGTGCTTGTGCTGGTTGTTTTGCTGGTACTGGTGGTGGTGCTGTTGCTTGTTCTGGACCCGCTTCTTGTGCTGGTCCTGGTCCTGGTCCTGGTCCTGGTCCTGGTCCTGGTCCTGGTTCTGGTTCTGATCCTGGTCCTGGTCCTGGTCCTGGTCCTGGTCCTGGTCCTGGTCCTGATCCTGGTCCTGGTCCTGGTCCTGGTCCTGGTCTTGGTCTTCGTCTTGTGCTGGTGCTGATACTGTTGCTTTTGCTGGCGCCTGGGCCGGTGTCGGCGCTTGTGCTGGTGCCTGTACTAGTCGTGGAGGCGGTGCTGGTGCTGGTTCTCGTGCTTAGGCTGCTGCTGGTGCTCGAGCTGTTGGTGGTGCTGGTGCTGGTGCTGGTGCTTAGGCTGGTGCTGGTGCTGGTGGTGGTACTGCTGCTTGTGCTTGACCAAGTGCTTGTGCTGGTGTTGGTGCTGGTGCTGGTGCTGGTGCTTGCGCTTGACCCAGTGCTTGTGCTGGTGTTGGCGCTGGCGCTGGTGCTGGTGCTTAGGCTGGTGCTTAGGCTCTTGCTGGTGCTGATCCTGTTGCTTTTACTGATGCTGGCGCTTGTGCCTTTCTGGTGCTTAGGCTGGTGCTGGTGTTGGTGCTGGTGGTGGTGTTGGTGCTCGTGCTGGTTGTGTTGCTGGTACTGGTGGTGGTGCTGTTGCTTGTGCTGGACCCGCTTCTTGTGCTGGTCCTGGTCCTGGTCCTGGTCCTGGTCCTGGTCCTGGTCCTGGTCCTGGTCCTGGTCCTGGTCCTGGTCCTGGTCCTGGTCCTGGTCCTGGTCCTGGTCCTGGTCAGGTCCTGGTCCTGGTCTTGGTCTTGGTCCTGGTCCTGGTCCTCGTGCTGCTGCTGCTGCTGCTGGTGCTGGTCCTGGTGCTGGAGCTGGGTTTGGTGCTGGTGCCTGTGCGGTTGCTTTTGCTGATGGTGGCAATTGTGACTTTCCCGGTGCTTAGGCTGGTCCTGGTGCTGGTGCTGGTTCTGGTGCTGGTGCTTGTGCTTGACCCAGTGCTTGTGCTGGTGTTGGTGCTGGTAATGGTGCTGGTGCTTGCGCTTGACCCAGTGCTTGTGCTGGTGTTGGTGCTGGTGTTGGTGATGGTGCTGGTGCTGGTGCTGGTGCTTAGGCTGCGGCTTAGGCTGTTGCTGGCGCTGTTGCTTTTACCTGGTACCTGGGCCGGTGCCAGCGCTTGTTCTGGTGCCTGAACTAGTGATGGAGCTGGTGCTGGTGCTGGTTCAGGTGCTTAGGCTAGTGCTGCTGCTGGTGTTGGTGCTGGTGGTGGTGTTGGTGCTTTAGAAAAGGCTTGTTGTGGTGCTCGGTGCTTGTGCCTGTCCTGGTGCTCGTGCTGGTTGTGTTGCTGGTACTGGTGGTGGTGCTGTTGCTTGTTCTGGACCCGCTTCTTGTGCTGGTCCTGGTCCTGGTCCTGGTCCTGGTCCTGGTTCTGGTTCTGGTCCTGGTCCTGGTCCTGGTCCTGGTCCTGGTCCTGGTCCTGGTCCTGGTCCTGGTCCTGGTCCTGGTCCTGGTCCTGTTCTTGGTCTTCGTCTTGTGCTGGTGCTGATACTGTTGCTTTTGCTGGCGCCTGGGCCGGTGTCGGCGCTTGTGCTGGTGCCTGTACTAGTCGTGGAGGCGGTGCTGGTGCTGGTTCTCGTGCTTAGGCTGCTGCTGGTGCTCGAGCTGTTGGTGGTGCTGGTGCTGGTGCTGGTGCTTAGGCTGGTGCTGGTGCTGGTGGTGGTACTGCTGCTTGTGCTTGACCCAGTGCTTGTGTTGGTGTTGGTGCTGGTGCTGGTGCTGGCGCTGGTGCTGGCGCTGGTGCTGGAGCTGGTGGTGGTGCTGTTGCTGGTGCTTAGGCTGGTGCTGGTGCTTAGGCTGGTGCTGGTGCTGGTGGTGGTACTGCTGCTTGTGCTTGACCCAGTGCTTGTGCTGGTGTTGGTGCTGGTGCTGGCGCTGGTGCTGGAGCTGGTGCTGGTGCTGGTTGTGGTGGTGGTGCTTGAGCTTGACCCAGTGCTTATGCTGCTGTTGGTGCTGGTGCTGGAGCTTGTGCCTGTCCTGGTGCTTAGGTTGGTGCTGGCCCTGGTGCTAGTTCTGGTGCTTAGGCTGGTGCTGCTGCTGGTGCTGGAGCTGGGACTGGTGCTGGTGCCTGTGCGGTTGCTTGGCTTTTAACACAATAAGCAGAAAACTACATAAGTGCCTGGGCCGGGACTGGCGCTTGTGCTGGTGCCTGTACTAGTGCTAGTGCTGTTGCTGGTGCTGGTGCTGGTACTGGAGCTTCTGCTTGTGCTTGTGTTGGTGCTCGTATCTGTTTTTGTTGTGGTGCTTGGGCCAGTGCCGGCTCTTTTACTAGTGCAAGTGCTTGTTCTCGTGATGATAGTGGTGCTGGTGCTGGTGCTGGTGCTAGTGCTGGAGCTGGTGCAAGTGCTGGTGTCTGCGCTGGTGCTGTAGGTGGTATTGGTCCTGGTGCTTGTGCTGGCGCTTGCGCCTTTCCTGGTGATTAGGCTGGTGCTGGTGCTGGTGGTGGTGCTAGAGGTGCTGCAGGTTCTTTTGCTGGTCCCGGTGTTTTTGCTGGTGCTAGTGCTGGTGCTTGTTCTGGTGCCTGGGCCGGTACTGGCGCTTGTGCTGTTGCCTGCACTAGTGCTGGATCTGGTGCTCGTGCTGGTGCTGGCACTGGAGCTTGTGCTTGTGTTTGTGCTGGTGCTCGTATCTGTTTTTGTTGTGGAGCTTGGGCCAGTGCCGGCTCTTGTGCTGGGGCTGGTGCTGGTGCTGGAGCTGGTGCTTAGGCTGGTGCTGGTTCTGGTGGTGGGTCTGGTTGTGGTGCTTGTGCTGGTGGTGGTGCTGGTGCTCCTATCTGTGTTTGTGCTGGAGCTTACGCCAATGCCGGCTCTTGTACTAGTGCAAGTGCTTGTTTTGGTCATGATGCTTGTACTGGTGCTGGTGCTGGTGCTGGTGCTGGAGCTGGTGCTGGAGCTGGAGCTGGTGCTGATGCTAGTGCTAGTGCCGGCGCTGGTGCTGTAGGTGTTATTGGTCCTGGTGCTTGTTCTGGTGCTGGTGCTTGTGCTGGTGCCTGTACTAGTGCTGGAGTTTGTGCTGGTGCTGGTGCTATTGCTTGTGCTTGACCCAGTGCTTGTGCTGGTGTTGATGCTGGTGCAGGGTCTTCTGGCTTTTCTGGTTCTTAGGCTGGTACTGGTGCTGGTTGGGGTGCTGATGCTTAGGCTTGTAATGGTGGTAGTGCTGGTGGTGGTGCTTGTACTCGTGGTGGTTCTGGTGCTTGTGCTGGACCCACTGCTTTTGCTGGTGCTGGTGCTGGTGCTGGTGCTGGTGCTTGTTCTGGTTCCTGGGCCGGTACTGGCGCTTGTGCTGGTGCCTGTACTAGTGCTAGTGCTGGTGCTGGTGCTGGTGCTGTTGCTGTTGCTGGTGCTGGTGCTGGTGCTTGTGCTGGACCCGGTGCTTTTGCTGGTGCTGGTGCTTGTTCTGGTGCCTGGGCCGGTAAGGGCGCTTGTGCTGGAGCCTTTACTAGTGCTGGATCTGGTGCTGGTGTTGTTGTCTGTGTCAATGCTTTTGATGATGCCGACACTTGTGCCTGTCTTGATGCTTAGACTTATAATGGTGATGATGCTGGTGGTGGTGCTGGTGCTCGTGGTGGTGCTTGTGCTTGTGCTGGACCCAGTGCTTTTGCTGGTGCTAGTGCTGGTGCTGGTGCTTGTTCTGGTGCCTGGGCCGGGACTTGCGCTTGTGCTGGTGCCTGTACTAGTGCTGGATCTGGTGCTGGTACTGGTGCTGGCACTGGAGCTTGTGTTTGTGTTTGTGCTGGCGCTCGTATCTGTTTTTGTTGTGGAGCTTGGGCCAGTGCCGGCTCTTGTACTCTTGCAAGTGGTTGGGCTTTTGATGATGCTGTTGCTGGTGCTGGTGCTAGTGCTGGAGCTGGTGCTTAGGCTGGTGCTGGTTCTGGTGGTGGGTCTGGTTGTGGTGCATGTGCTGGTGGTGGTGCTGGTGATCCTATCTGTGTTTGTGCTGGAGCTTACGCCAATGCCAGCTCTTGTACTAGTGCAAGTGCTTGTTTTGGTCATGATGCTTGTACTGGTGCTGGTGCTGGTGCTGGTGCTGGTGCTGGAGCTGGTGCTGGTGCTGGAGCTGGTGCTGATGCTAGTGCTAGTGCCGGCGCTGGTGCTGTAGGTGTTATTGGTCCTGGTGCTTGTTCTGGTGCTGGTGCTTGTGCTGGTGCCTGTACTAGTGCTGGAGTTTGTGCTGGTGCTGGTGCTATTGCTTGTGCTTGACCCAGTGCTTGTGCTGGTGTTGATGCTGGTGCAGGGTCTTCTGGCTTTTCTGGTTCTTAGGCTGGTACTGGTGCTGATTGGGGTGCTGATGCTTAGGCTTGTGATGGTGGTAGTGCTGGTGGTGGTGCTTGTACTCGTGGTGGTTCTGGTGCTTGTGCTGGACCCACTGCTTTTGCTGGTGCTGGTGCTGGTGCTGGTGCTGGTGCTTGTTCTGGTGCCTGGGCCGGTACTGGCGCTTGTGCTGGTGCCTGTACTAGTGCTAGTGCTGGTGCTGGTGCTGTTGCTGGTGCTGGTGCTGGTGCTGGTGCTTGTGCTGGACCCGGTGCTTTTGCTGGTGCTGGTGCTTGTTCTGGTGCCTGGGCCGGTACTGGCGCTTGTGCTGGAGCCTTTACTAGTGCTGGATCTGGTGCTGGTGCTGTTGTCTGTGTCAATGCTTTTGATGATGCCGACACTTGTGCCTGTCTTGATGCTTAGACTTATAATGGTGATGATGCTGGTGGTGGTGCTGGTGCTCGTGGTGGTGCTTGTGCTTGTGCTGGACCCAGTGCTTTTGCTGGTGCTAGTGCTGGTGCTGGTGCTTGTTCTGGTGCCTGGGCCGGGACTTGCGCTTGTGCTGGTGCCTGTACTAGTGCTGGATCTGGTGCTGGTACTGGTGCTGGCACTGGAGCTTGTGTTTGTGTTTGTGCTGGCGCTCGTATCTGTTTTTGTTGTGGAGCTTGGGCCAGTGCCGGCTCTTGTACTCTTGCAAGTGGTTGGGCTTTTGATGATGCTGTTGCTGGTGCTGGTGCTAGTGCTGGAGCTGGTGCTTAGGCTGGTGCTGGTTCTGGTGGTGGGTCTGGTTGTGGTGCTTGTGCTGGTGGTGGTGCTGGTGATCCTATCTGTGTTTGTGCTGGAGATTACGCCAATGCCAGCTCTTGTACTAGTGCAAGTGCTTGTTTTGGTCATGATGCTTGTACTGGTGCTGGTGCTGGTGCTGGAGCTGGTGCTGGTGCTGGAGCTGGTGCTGATGCTAGTGCTAGTGCCGGCGCTGGTGTTGTAGGTGTTATTGGTCCTGGTGCTTGTTCTGGTGCTGGTGCGTGTGCTGGTGCCTGTACTAGTGCTGGAGTTTGTGCTGGTGCTGGTGCTATTGCTTGTGCTTGACCCAGTGCTTGTGCTGGTGTTGATGCTGGTGCAGGGTCTTCTGGCTTTTCTGGTTCTTAGGCTGGTACTAGTGCTGGTTGGGGTGCTGATGCTTAGGCTTGTAATGGTGGTAGTGCTAGTGGTGGTGCTTGTACTCGTGGTGGTTCTGGTGCTTGTGCTGGACCCAGTGCTTTTGCTGGTGCTGATGCTGGTGCTGGTGCTGGTGCTTGTTCTGGTGCCTGGGCCGGTACTGGCGCTTGTGCTGGTGCCTGTACTAATGCTAGTGCTGGTGCTGGTGCTGTTGCTGGTGCTGGTGCTGGTGCTTGTGCTGGACCCGGTGCTTTTGCTGGTGCTGGTGCTTGTTCTGGTGCCTGGGCCGGTACTGGCGCTTGTGCTGGTGCCTTTACTAGTGCTGGATCTGGTGCTGGTGCTGGTGCCTGTGTCAATGCTTTTGATGATGCCGACACTTGTGCCTGTCTTGATGCTTAGACTTGTAATGGTGATGATGCTGGTGGTGGTGCTGGTGCTCATGGTGGTGCTGGTGCTTGTGCTGGACCCAGTGCTTTTGCTGGTGCTGGTGCTGGTGCTGGTGCTTGTTCTGGGGCCTGGGCCGGGACTTGCGCTTGTGCTGGTGCCTGTTCTAGTGCTGGATCTGGTGCTGGTGCTGGTGCTGGCACTGGAGCTTGTGCTTGTGTTTGTGCTGGTGCTCGTATCTGTTTTTGTTGTGGAGCTTGGGCCAGTGCCGGCTCTTGTACTCTTGCAAGTGGTTGGGCTTTTGATGACGCTGTTGCTGGTGCTGGTGCTAGTGCTGGAGCTGGTGCTCAGGCTGGTAATAGTTCTGGTGGTGGGTCTGGTTGTGGTGCTTGTGCTGGTAGTGGTGCTGGTGATCCTATCTGTGTTTGTGCTGGAGCTTACGCCAATGCCGGCTCTTGTACTAGTGCAAGTGCTTGTTTTGGTCATGATGCTTGTACTGGTGCTGGTGCTGGTGCTGGAGCTGGTGCTGGTGCTGGAGCTGGTGCTGATGCTAGTGCTAGTGCCGGCGCTGGTGTTGTAGGTGTTATTGGTCCTGGTGCTTGTTCTGGTGCTGGTGCTTGTGCTGGTGCCTGTACTAGTGCTGGAGTTTGTGCTGGTGCTGGTGCTATTGCTTGTGCTTGACCCAGTGCTTGTGCTGGTGTTGATGCTGGTGCAGGGTCTTCTGGCTTTTCTGGTTCTTAGGCTGGTACTGGTGCTGGTTGGGGTGCTGATGCTTAGGCTTGTAATGGTGGTAGTGCTGGTGGTGGTGCTTGTACTCGTGGTGGTTCTGGTGCTTGTGCTGGACCCAGTGCTTTTGCTGGTGCTGATGCTGGTGCTGGTGCTGGTGCTTGTTCTGGTGCCTGGGCCGGTACTGGCGCTTGTGCTGGTGCCTGTACTAGTGCTAGTGCTGGTGCCTTGGCTAGTGCCTGCGCTTATGCTGGTACCTGTACTAATGCTGGAGTTTGTGCTGGTGCTGGTGCTGTTGCTTGTGCTTGACCCAGTGCTTGTGCTGGTGTTGATGCTGGTGCTGGGTCTTGTGGCTTTCCTGGTGCTTAGGCTGGTACTGGTGCTGGTTGGGGTAATGCTGCTGGTGCTTGCCTGGTGTTGGTGCTGGTGCTGGCGCTTGCGCCTGTCCTGGTGCTTTGGCTGATGCTGGTGCTGGTGCTGGTGGTGATGCTAGAGGTGCTGCTGTTTCTTTTGCTTGCCCCTTTGCTTCTGCTGGTGCCTGTGCTGGTGCTTGTTCTGGTGCCTGGGCCGGTACTGGCGCTTGTGCTGGTGCCTGAACTAGTGCTGGATCTGGTGCTGGTGCCTGTGTCAATGCTTTGATGATGCCGACACTTGTGCCTGTCCTGATGCCTAGACTTGTAATGGTGGTGATGCTGGTGGTGGTGCTGGTGCTCGTGGTGGTGCTGTACTTGTGCTGGACCCGGTGCTTTTGCTTGTCCTGGTGCTGGTGCTTGTTCTGGTGCTTGAGCCGGTACTGGCGCTTGTGCTGGTGCCTGTACTAGTGCTAGTGCTGTTGCTGGTGCTGGTGCCTGTGTCAATGCTTTTGATGATTCTGGCGCTGGTGCCTGTCCTGATGCTTAGGCTCGTAATGGTGGTAGTGCTGGTGGTCTTGCTGGTGCTCGTGGTGGTGCTGGTGCTTGTGCTGGACCCGGTGCTTTTGCTGGTGCTGGTGCTGGAGCTTGTTCTCGTGCCACGGCCGGTACTGGCTCTTGTGCTGGTGCCTGTACTAGTGCTAGTGCTGTTGCTGGTGCTGGTGCTGGTGCTGGTGCAGGTACTGGAGCTTCTGCTTGTGCTTGTGCTGGCGCTCGTATCTGTTTTTGTTGTGGAGCTTGGGCCAGTGCCGGCTCTTGTACTCTTGCAAGTGGTTGGGCTTTTGATGATGCTGTTGCTGGTGCTGGTGCTAGTGCTGGAGCTGGTGCTTAGGCTGGTGCTGGTTCTGGTGGTGGGTCTGGTTGTGGTGCTTGTGCTGGTGGTGGTGCTGGTGATCCTATCTGTGTTTGTGCTGGAGATTACGCCAATGCCAGCTCTTGTACTAGTGCAAGTGCTTGTTTTGGTCATGATGCTTGTACTGGTGCTGGTGCTGGTGCTGGAGCTGGTGCTGGTGCTGGAGCTGGTGCTGATGCTAGTGCTAGTGCCGGCGCTGGTGTTGTAGGTGTTATTGGTCCTGGTGCTTGTTCTGGTGCTGGTGCGTGTGCTGGTGCCTGTACTAGTGCTGGAGTTTGTGCTGGTGCTGGTGCTATTGCTTGTGCTTGACCCAGTGCTTGTGCTGGTGTTGATGCTGGTGCAGGGTCTTCTGGCTTTTCTGGTTCTTAGGCTGGTACTAGTGCTGGTTGGGGTGCTGATGCTTAGGCTTGTAATGGTGGTAGTGCTAGTGGTGGTGCTTGTACTCGTGGTGGTTCTGGTGCTTGTGCTGGACCCAGTGCTTTTGCTGGTGCTGATGCTGGTGCTGGTGCTGGTGCTTGTTCTGGTGCCTGGGCCGGTACTGGCGCTTGTGCTGGTGCCTGTACTAGTGCTAGTGCTGGTGCCTTGGCTAGTGCCTGCGCTTATGCTGGTACCTGTACTAATGCTGGAGTTTGTGCTGGTGCTGGTGCTGTTGCTTGTGCTTGACCCAGTGCTTGTGCTGGTGTTGATGCTGGTGCTGGGTCTTGTGGCTTTCCTGGTGCTTAGGCTGGTACTGGTGCTGGTTGGGGTAATGCTGCTGGTGCTTGCCTGGTGTTGGTGCTGGTGCTGGCGCTTGCGCCTGTCCTGGTGCTTTGGCTGATGCTGGTGCTGGTGCTGGTGGTGATGCTAGAGGTGCTGCTGTTTCTTTTGCTTGCCCCTTTGCTTCTGCTGGTGCCTGTGCTGGTGCTTGTTCTGGTGCCTGGGCCGGTACTGGCGCTTGTGCTGGTGCCTGAACTAGTGCTGGATCTGGTGCTGGTGCCTGTGTCAATGCTTTGATGATGCCGACACTTGTGCCTGTCCTGATGCCTAGACTTGTAATGGTGGTGATGCTGGTGGTGGTGCTGGTGCTCGTGGTGGTGCTGTACTTGTGCTGGACCCGGTGCTTTTGCTTGTCCTGGTGCTGGTGCTTGTTCTGGTGCTTGAGCCGGTACTGGCGCTTGTGCTGGTGCCTGTACTAGTGCTAGTGCTGTTGCTGGTGCTGGTGCCTGTGTCAATGCTTTTGATGATTCTGGCGCTGGTGCCTGTCCTGATGCTTAGGCTCGTAATGGTGGTAGTGCTGGTGGTCTTGCTGGTGCTCGTGGTGGTGCTGGTGCTTGTGCTGGACCCGGTGCTTTTGCTGGTGCTGGTGCTGGAGCTTGTTCTCGTGCCACGGCCGGTACTGGCTCTTGTGCTGGTGCCTGTACTAGTGCTAGTGCTGTTGCTGGTGCTGGTGCTGGTGCTGGTGCAGGTACTGGAGCTTGTGCTTGTGCTTGTGCTGGCGCTCGTATCTGTTTTTGTTGTGGAGCTTGGGCCAGTGCCGGCTCTTGTACTCTTGCAAGTGGTTGGGCTTTTGATGATGCTGTTGCTGGTGCTGGTGCTAGTGCTGGAGCTGGTGCTTAGGCTGGTGCTGGTTCTGGTGGTGGGTCTGGTTGTGGTGCTTGTGCTGGTGGTGGTGCTGGTGATCCTATCTGTGTTTGTGCTGGAGATTACGCCAATGCCAGCTCTTGTACTAGTGCAAGTGCTTGTTTTGGTCATGATGCTTGTACTGGTGCTGGTGCTGGTGCTGGAGCTGGTGCTGGTGCTGGAGCTGGTGCTGATGCTAGTGCTAGTGCCGGCGCTGGTGTTGTAGGTGTTATTGGTCCTGGTGCTTGTTCTGGTGCTGGTGCGTGTGCTGGTGCCTGTACTAGTGCTGGAGTTTGTGCTGGTGCTGGTGCTATTGCTTGTGCTTGACCCAGTGCTTGTGCTGGTGTTGATGCTGGTGCAGGGTCTTCTGGCTTTTCTGGTTCTTAGGCTGGTACTAGTGCTGGTTGGGGTGCTGATGCTTAGGCTTGTAATGGTGGTAGTGCTAGTGGTGGTGCTTGTACTCGTGGTGGTTCTGGTGCTTGTGCTGGACCCAGTGCTTTTGCTGGTGCTGATGCTGGTGCTGGTGCTGGTGCTTGTTCTGGTGCCTGGGCCGGTACTGGCGCTTGTGCTGGTGCCTGTACTAATGCTAGTGCTGGTGCTGGTGCTGTTGCTGGTGCTGGTGCTGGTGCTTGTGCTGGACCCGGTGCTTTTGCTGGTGCTGGTGCTTGTTCTGGTGCCTGGGCCGGTACTGGCGCTTGTGCTGGTGCCTTTACTAGTGCTGGATCTGGTGCTGGTGCTGGTGCCTGTGTCAATGCTTTTGATGATGCCGACACTTGTGCCTGTCTTGATGCTTAGACTTGTAATGGTGATGATGCTGGTGGTGGTGCTGGTGCTCATGGTGGTGCTGGTGCTTGTGCTGGACCCAGTGCTTTTGCTGGTGCTGGTGCTGGTGCTGGTGCTTGTTCTGGGGCCTGGGCCGGGACTTGCGCTTGTGCTGGTGCCTGTTCTAGTGCTGGATCTGGTGCTGGTGCTGGTGCTGGCACTGGAGCTTGTGCTTGTGTTTGTGCTGGTGCTCGTATCTGTTTTTGTTGTGGAGCTTGGGCCAGTGCCGGCTCTTGTACTCTTGCAAGTGGTTGGGCTTTTGATGACGCTGTTGCTGGTGCTGGTGCTAGTGCTGGAGCTGGTGCTCAGGCTGGTAATAGTTCTGGTGGTGGGTCTGGTTGTGGTGCTTGTGCTGGTAGTGGTGCTGGTGATCCTATCTGTGTTTGTGCTGGAGCTTACGCCAATGCCGGCTCTTGTACTAGTGCAAGTGCTTGTTTTGGTCATGATGCTTGTACTGGTGCTGGTGCTGGTGCTGGAGCTGGTGCTGGTGCTGGAGCTGGTGCTGATGCTAGTGCTAGTGCCGGCGCTGGTGTTGTAGGTGTTATTGGTCCTGGTGCTTGTTCTGGTGCTGGTGCTTGTGCTGGTGCCTGTACTAGTGCTGGAGTTTGTGCTGGTGCTGGTGCTATTGCTTGTGCTTGACCCAGTGCTTGTGCTGGTGTTGATGCTGGTGCAGGGTCTTCTGGCTTTTCTGGTTCTTAGGCTGGTACTGGTGCTGGTTGGGGTGCTGATGCTTAGGCTTGTAATGGTGGTAGTGCTGGTGGTGGTGCTTGTACTCGTGGTGGTTCTGGTGCTTGTGCTGGACCCAGTGCTTTTGCTGGTGCTGATGCTGGTGCTGGTGCTGGTGCTTGTTCTGGTGCCTGGGCCGGTACTGGCGCTTGTGCTGGTGCCTGTACTAGTGCTAGTGCTGGTGCCTTGGCTAGTGCCTGCGCTTATGCTGGTACCTGTACTAATGCTGGAGTTTGTGCTGGTGCTGGTGCTGTTGCTTGTGCTTGACCCAGTGCTTGTGCTGGTGTTGATGCTGGTGCTGGGTCTTGTGTGCTGGTGCTCGTATCTGTTTTTGTTGTGGAGCTTGGGCCAGTGCCGGCTCTTGTACTACTGCAAGTGATTGGGCTGTTGATGATGCTCGTCGCTGGTGCTGCTGCTGGGGCTAGTGCTGGAGTTTGTGCTTAGGCTGGTGCTGGTTCTGTTGGTGGGTCTGGTTGTGGTGCTTGTGCTGGTGGTGGTGCTGGTGCTCCTATCTGTGCTTGTGCTGGAGCTTAGGCCAGTGCCGGCTCTTGTACTAGTGCAAGTGCTTGTTCTGGTGATGATACTGGTGCTGGTGTTAGTGCTGGAGCTGGTGCTGGTGCTGGTGCCTGCACTGGTGCTGTAGGTGGTATTGGTCCTGGTGCTTGTGCTGGCGCTTGCGCCTGTCCTGGTGCTTTGGCTGGTGCTGGTGCTGGTGCTGGTGGTGATGCTAGAGGTGCTGCTGTTTCTTTTGCTTGCCCCTTTGCTTTTGCTGGTGCCTGTGCTGGTGCTTGTTCTGGTGCCTGGGCCGGTTCTGGCGCTTGTGCTGGTGCCTGAACTAGTGCTGGATCTGGTGCTGGTGCCTGTGTCAATGCTTTGATGATGCCGACACTTGTGCCTGTCCTGATGCCTAGACTTGTAATGGTGGTGATGCTGGTGGTGGTGCTGGTGCTCGTGGTGGTGCTGTACTTGTGCTGGACCCGGTGCTTTTGCTGGTCCTGGTGCTGGTGCTTGTTCTCGTGCTTGAGCCGGTACTGGCCCTTGTGCTGGTGCCTGTACTAGTGCTAGTGCTGTTGCTGGTACTGGTGCCTGTGTCAATGCTTTTGATGATTCTGGCGCTGGTGCCTGTCCTGATGCTTAGGCTCGTAATGGTGGTAGTGCTGGTGGTCTTGCTGGTGCTCGTGGTGGTGCTGGTGCTTGTGCTGGATCCGGTGCTTTTGCTGGTGCTGGTGCTGGAGCTTGTTCTGGTGCCACGGCCGGTACTGGCTCTTGTGCTGGTGCCTGTACTAGTGCTAGTGCTGTTGCTGGTGCTGGTGCTGGTGCTGGTGCAGGTACTGGAGCTTGTGCTTGTGCTTGTGCTGGTGCTCGTATCTGTTTTTGTTGTGGAGCTTGGGCCAGTGCCGGCTCTTGTACTAGTGCAAGTGATTGGGCTGTTGATGATGCTCGTCGCTGGTGCTGCTGCTGGTGCTAGTGCTGGAGTTTGTGCTTAGGCTGGTGCTGGTTCTGTTGGTGGGTCTGGTTGTGGTGCTTGTGCTGGTGGTGGTGCTGGTGCTCCTATCTGTGCTTGTGCTGGAGCTTAGGCCAGTGCCGGCTCTTGTACTAGTGCAAGTGCTTGTTCTGGTGATGATACTGGTGCTGGTGTTAGTGCTGGAGCTGGTGCTGGTGCTGGTGCCTGCACTGGTGCTGTAGGTGGTATTGGTCCTGGTGCTTGTGCTGGCGCTTGCGCCTGTCCTGGTGCTTTGGCTGGTGCTGGTGCTGGTGCTGGTGGTGATGCTAGAGGTGCTGCTGTTTCTTTTGCTTGCCCCTTTGCTTTTGCTGGTGCCTGTGCTGGTGCTTGTTCTGGTGCCTGGGCCGGTTCTGGCGCTTGTGCTGGTGCCTGTACCAGTGCTAGTGCTGTTGCTGGTGCTGGTGCCTGTGTCAATGCTTTGATGATGCCGACACTTGTGCCTCTCCTGATGCTTAGACTTGTAAAGGTGGTGATGCTGGTGGTGGTGCTGGTGCTCGTGGTGCTTTTGCTGGTGCTGGTGCTGGTGATTGTTCTGGTGCTTGAGCCGGTACTGGCGCTTGTGCTGGTGCCTGTACCAGTGCTAGTGCTGTTGCTGGTGCTGGTGCCTGTGTCAATGCTTTTGATGATGCTGGCGCTTGTGCCTGTCCTGATGCTTAGGCTCGTAATGGTGGTAGTGCAGGTGGTCTTGCTAGTGCTGGTGGTGGTATTAGTGATTGTGCTGGACCCGGTGCTTTTGCTGGTGCTGGTGCTGGTGCTTGTTCTGGTGCTTGAGCCGGTACTGGCGCTTGTGCTGGTGCCTGTACTAGTGCTAGTGCTGTTGCTGGTGCTGGTGCCTGTGTCAATGCTTTTGATGATGCTGGCGCTTGTGCCTGTCCTGATGCTTAGGCTCGTAATGGTGGTAGTGCAGGTGCTCTTGCTAGTGCTCTTGCTTGCTAGTGTCGGTGATGCTAGAGGTGCTGCTGTTTCTTTTGCTTGCCCCTTTGCTTCTGCTGGTGCCTGTGCTGGTGCTTGTTCTGGTGCCTGGGCCGGTACTGGCGCTTGTGCTGGTGCCTGAACTAGTGCTGGATCTGGTGCTGGTGCCTGTGTCAATGCTTTGATGATGCCGACACTTGTGCCTGTCCTGATGCCTAGACTTGTAATGGTGGTGATGCTGGTGGTGGTGCTGGTGCTCGTGGTGGTGCTGTACTTGTGCTGGACCCGGTGCTTTTGCTTGTCCTGGTGCTGGTGCTTGTTCTGGTGCTTGAGCCGGTACTGGCGCTTGTGCTGGTGCCTGTACTAGTGCTAGTGCTGTTGCTGGTGCTGGTGCCTGTGTCAATGCTTTTGATGATTCTGGCGCTGGTGCCTGTCCTGATGCTTAGGCTCGTAATGGTGGTAGTGCTGGTGGTCTTGCTGGTGCTCGTGGTGGTGCTGGTGCTTGTGCTGGACCCGGTGCTTTTGCTGGTGCTGGTGCTGGAGCTTGTTCTCGTGCCACGGCCGGTACTGGCTCTTGTGCTGGTGCCTGTGCTAGTGCTAGTGCTGTTGCTGGTGCTGGTGCTGGTGCTGGTGCAGGTACTGGAGCTTGTGCTTGTGCTTGTGCTGGTGCTCGTATCTGTTTTTGTTGTGGAGCTTGGGCCAGTGCCGGCTCTTGTACTACTGCAAGTGATTGGGCTGTTGATGATGCTCGTCGCTGGTGCTGCTGCTGGGGCTAGTGCTGGAGTTTGTGCTTAGGGTGGTGCTGGTTCTGTTGGTGGGTCTGGTTGTGGTGCTTGTGCTGGTGGTGGTGCTGGTGCTCCTATCTGTGCTTGTGCTGGAGCTTAGGCCAGTGCCGGCTCTTGTACTAGTGCAAGTGCTTGTTCTGGTGATGATACTGGTGCTGGTGTTAGTGCTGGAGCTGGTGCTGGTGCTGGTGCCTGCACTGGTGCTGTAGGTGGTATTGGTCCTGGTGCTTGTGCTGGCGCTTGCGCCTGTCCTGGTGCTTTGGCTGGTGCTGGTGCTGGTGCTGGTGGTGATGCTAGAGGTGCTGCTGTTTCTTTTGCTTGCCCCTTTGCTTTTGCTGGTGCCTGTGCTGGTGCTTGTTCTGGTGCCTGGGCCGGTTCTGGCGCTTGTGCTGGTGCCTGAACTAGTGCTGGATCTGGTGCTGGTGCCTGTGTCAATGCTTTGATGATGCCGACACTTGTGCCTGTCCTCATGCCTAGACTTGTAATGGTGGTGATGCTGGTGGTGGTGCTGGTGCTCGTGGTGGTGCTGTACTTGTGCTGGACCCGGTGCTTTTGCTGGTCCTGGTGCTGGTGCTTGTTCTCGTGCTTGAGCCGGTACTGGCCCTTGTGCTGGTGCCTGTACTAGTGCTAGTGCTGTTGCTGGTACTGGTGCCTGTGTCAATGCTTTTGATGATTCTGGCGCTGGTGCCTGTCCTGATGCTTAGGCTCGTAATGGTGGTAGTGCTGGTGGTCTTGCTGGTGCTCGTGGTGGTGCTGGTGCTTGTGCTTGATCCGGTGCTTTTGCTGGTGCTGGTGCTGGAGCTTGTTCTGGTGCCACGGCCGGTACTGGCTCTTGTGCTGGTGCCTGTACTAGTGCTAGTGCTGTTGCTGGTGCTGGTGCTGGTGCTGGTGCAGGTACTGGAGCTTGTGCTTGTGCTTGTGCTGGTGCTCGTATCTGTTTTTGTTGTGGAGCTTGGGCCAGTGCCGGCTCTTGTACTAGTGCAAGTGATTGGGCTGTTGATGATGCTCGTCGCTGGTGCTGCTGCTGGTGCTAGTGCTGGAGTTTGTGCTTAGGCTGGTGCTGGTTCTGTTGGTGGGTCTGGTTGTGGTGCTTGTGCTGGTGGTGGTGCTGGTGCTCCTATCTGTGCTTGTGCTGGAGCTTAGGCCAGTGCCGGCTCTTGTACTAGTGCAAGTGCTTGTTCTGGTGATGATACTGGTGCTGGTGTTAGTGCTGGAGCTGGTGCTGGTGCTGGTGCCTGCACTGGTGCTGTAGGTGGTATTGGTCCTGGTGCTTGTGCTGGCGCTTGCGCCTGTCCTGGTGCTTTGGCTGGTGCTGGTGCTGGTGCTGGTGGTGATGCTAGAGGTGCTGCTGTTTCTTTTGCTTGCCCCTTTGCTTTTGCTGGTGCCTGTGCTGGTGCTTGTTCTGGTGCCTGGGCCGGTTCTGGCGCTTGTGCTGGTGCCTGTACCAGTGCTAGTGCTGTTGCTGGTGCTGGTGCCTGTGTCAATGCTTTGATGATGCCGACACTTGTGCCTCTCCTGATGCTTAGACTTGTAAAGGTGGTGATGCTGGTGGTGGTGCTGGTGCTCGTGGTGGTGCTGTACTTGTGCTGGACCCGGTGCTTTTGCTGGTGCTGGTGCTGGTGATTGTTCTGGTGCTTGAGCCGGTACTGGCGCTTGTGCTGGTGCCTGTACCAGTGCTAGTGCTGTTGCTGGTGCTGGTGCCTGTGTCAATGCTTTTGATGATGCTGGCGCTTGTGCCTGTCCTGATGCTTAGGCTCGTAATGGTGGTAGTGCAGGTGGTCTTGCTAGTGCTGGTGGTGGTATTAGTGATTGTGCTGGACCCGGTGCTTTTGCTGGTGCTGGTGCTGGTGCTTGTTCTGGTGCTTGAGCCGGTACTGGCGCTTGTGCTGGTGCCTGTACTAGTGCTAGTGCTGTTGCTGGTGCTGGTGCCTGTGTCAATGCTTTTGATGATGCTGGCGCTTGTGCCTGTCCTGATGCTTAGGCTCGTAATGGTGGTAGTGCAGGTGCTCTTGCTAGTGCTCGTGGTGGTACTGGTGCTTGTGCTGGACCCGGTGCTTTTGCTGGTGCTGGTGCTGGTGCTTGTTCTGGTGCTTGAGCCGGTACTGGCGCTTGTGCTGGTGCCTGTACTAGTGCTATTGCTGTTGCTTGTGCTGGTGCCTGTGTCAATGCTTTTGATGATGTTGGCGCTTGTGCCTGTCCTGATGCTTAGGCTCGTAATGGTGGTAGTGCAGGTGGTCTTGCTAGTGCTCGTGGTGGTACTGGTGCTTGTGCTGGACCCGGTGCTTTTGCTGGTGCTGGTGCTGGTGCTGGTGCTGGTGCTTGTTCTGGTGCCACGGCCGGTACTGGCGCTTGTGCTGGTGCCTTTACTAGTGCTACTGTTGTTGCTGGTGCTGGTGCTGGTGCTGGTGCTGGTACTAGAGCTTCTGCTTGTACTTGTGCTGGTGCTCGTATCTGTTTTTCTTGTGGAGCTTGGGCCAGTGCCGGCTCTTGTATTAGTGCAAGTGGTTGGGCTGGTGATGATGCTCGTCTCTGGTGCTGCTGCTGGTGCTGGAGTTTGTGCTTAGGCTGGTGCTGGTTCTGTTGGTGGGTCTGGTTGTGGTGCTTGTGCTGGTGCTGGTGCTGGTGCTCCTATCTGTGCTTGTGCTGGAGCTTAGGCCAGTGCCGGCTCTTGTACTAGTGCAAGTGCTTGTTCTGGCGATGAAACTGGTGCTGGTGCTAGTGTTAGTGCTGGAGCTGGTGCTGGTGCTGGTACTGGTGCCTGCACTAGTGCTGCAGGTGGTATTGGACCTGTTGCTTGTGCTGGCGCTTGCGCCTGTCCTGGTGCTTAGGCTGGTGCTGGTGCTGGTGGTGGTGCTGGAGGTGCTGCAGGTTCTTTTGCTGGTCCCGGTGTTTTTGCTGGTGCTGGTGCTGGTGCTTGTTCTGGTGCCTGGGCCGGTACTGGCGCTTGTGCTGTTGCCTGTACTAGTGCTGGATCTGGTGCTAGTGCTGGTGCCTGTGCCAATGCTTTTGATGATGCTGGCGCTTGTGCCTGTCCTGATGCTTAGGCTGGTAATGGTGGTTGTGCTGGTGGTGGTTCTTGTGCTCGTGGTGGTTCTGGTGCTTGTGCTGGACCCAGTGCTTTTGCTGGTGCTTGTGCTGGTGCCTTTCTGGTGCTTAGGCTGGTGCTGGTGCTGGTGTTGGTGCTTTACTAAGTGCTTGTGCTAGTGCTCGGCGCTTGTGCCTGTCCTGGTGCTCGTGCTGGTTGTGTTGCTGGTACTGGTGGTGGTGCTGTTGCTTGTGCAGGACCCGCTTCTTGTGCTGGTCCTGGTCCTGGTCCTGTTCCTGGTCCTGGTCCTGGTCCTGGTCCTGGTTCTGGTCCTGGTCCTGGTCCTGGTCCTGGTCCTGGCCTTGGTCCTGGTGCTGGTGCTGGTGCTGCTGCTGCTGCTGGTGCTTGTCTTGGTGCTGGAGCTGGGACTGGTGCTGGTGCCTGTGCGGTTGCTTTTGCTGATGATGGCAATTGGGACTGTCCTTGTGCTTAGGCTGGTCCTGGTGCTGGTTCTGGTGCTGGTGTTTGTGCTTGACCCAGTGCTTGTGCTGGTGTTGGTGCTGGTAATGGTGCTGGTGCTGGTGCTTGTGCTTGACCCAGTGCTTGGGCTGGTGTTGTTGCTGGTGTTGGTGATGGTGCTGGTGCTGGTGCTGGTGCTGGTGCTGGTGCTGGTGCTTAGGCTGGTGCTTAGTCTGTTGCTGGTGCTGATGCTGTTGCTTTTTGCTGGTACCTGGGCCGGTGCCAGCGCTTGCGCTGGTGCTCAGGCTGCTGCTGGTACTGGTTGTGGTGCTGGTGTTGGTTTTGGTGCTGATGCTTTTGCTGGACCCGGTGCTTGGGCTGGTGATGGTGCTGGTGCTGCTGCTGGTGCTGGTGATGGTGCTGTTGCTTGTGCTTGACCTTGTGCTTTTGCTGGTGTTGTTGCTGGTGCTGGCGCTTGTGCCTGTCCTGGTGCTTAGGCTGGTGCTGGTGCTGGTGCTGGTGCTGGTGTTGGTGCTGGTGCTGGTGGTGGTGCTGATGCTTGTGCTGGATCCGATGCTTATGCTGGTGTTGGTGTTGCTGATAGTGCTAGTGCTGGTGCTTAGGCTGGTGCTTAGGCTGGTGCTTAGGGTGGTGCTTAAGCTGTTGCTGGTGCTGATGCTGTTGCTTTTTGCTGGTACCTGGGCCTGTGCCAGCGCCGTGCTGGTGTTTGTACTAGTGATGGAGGTGGTGCTGGTGCCGGTTCAGGTGCCTGTGCTGTTGCATTAAATGATGCTGGAGCTTGTTCCTGTCCAGGTGCTTAGGCTGTTGCTTGTGCTGGTGGTGGTGCTGCTGGTGGCGCTGGTGCTGGGGGTGGTGCTGGTGCTTCTTCTTGACCCAGTGCTTGTGCTGATGTTGGTGCTTGTGTTGGCGCTTGTGCTTGTCTTGATGCTTAGGCAGGTGCAGGTGCTGGTGATGCTGCTGGTGCTGGTGCTTGTACTAGGCCCGGTGCTTGTGCTGGTGCTAGTGCTGGTGCCTGTGCCGTTGCTTTTGCTGATGCTGGCGCTTGTGCCTTTCTGGTGCTTAGGCTGGTGCTGGTGCTGGTTTTGGTGTTGGTGGTGGTGTTGGTGCTTTAGAAAAGGCTTGTGCTGGTGCTCGGCGCTTGTGCCTGTCCTGGTGCTCGTGCTGGTTGTGTTGCTGGTACTGGTGGTGGTGCTGTTGCTTGTGCTGGACCCGCTTCTAGTGCTAGTCCTGGTCCTGGTCCTGGTCCTGGTCCTGGTCCTGGTCCTGGTCCTGTTCCTGGTTCTGGTTCTGGTCCTGGTCCTGGTCCTGGTCCTGGTCCTGGTCCTGGTCCTGGTCCTGGTCCTGGTCCTGGTCCTGGTCCTGGTCCTGGTCCTGGTCCTGGTCCTGGTCCTGGTCCTGGTCTTGGTCTTGGTCCTGGTCCTGGTCCTGGTCCTGGTGCTGCTGCTGGTGCTGGTCCTGGTGCTGGAGCTGGGACTGGTGCTGGTGCCTTTGCGGTTGCTTTTGCTGATGGTGGCAATTGTGACTGTCCTGGTGCTTAGGCTGGTCCTGGTGCTGGTGCTGGTTCTGTTGCTGGTGCTTGCGCTTGACCCAGTCCTTGTGCTGGTGTTGGTGCTGGTAATGGTGCTGGTGCTGGTGCTTGTGCTTGACCCAGTGCTTGTGCTGGTGTTGGTGCTGGTGTTGGTGATGGTGCTGGTGCTGGTGCTGGTGCTGGTGCTTAGGCTGGTGCTTAGTCTGTTGCTGGTGCTGATGCTGTTGCTTTTTGCCAGAACCTGGGCCGGTGCCAGCGCTTGCGCTGGTGCTCAGGCTGCTGCTGGTACTGGTGGTGGTGCTGGTGTTGGTTTTGGTGCTGATGCTTTTGCTGGACCCGGTGCTTGGGCTGGTGATGGTGCTGGTGCTGCTGCTGGTGCTGGTAATGGTGCTGTTGCTTGTGCTTGACCTTGTGCTTTTGCTGGTGTTGTTGCTGGTGCTGGCGCTTGTGCCTGTCCTGGTGCTTAGGCTGGTGCTGGTGCTGGTGCTGGTGTTGGTGCTGGTGTTGGTGGTGGTGCTGATGCTTGTGCTGGATCCGATGCTTATGCTGGTGTTGGTGCTGGTGTTGGTGCCTGTATCAATGCTTTTGATGATGCCGAAACTTGTGCCTGTCTTGATGCTTAGACTTGTAATGGTGATGATGCTGGTGGTGGTGCTGGTGCTCGTGGTGGTGCTGGTGTTTGTGCTGGACCCAGTGCTTTTGCTGGTGCTGGTGCTGGTGCTTGTTCTGGTGCCTGGGCCGGTACTGGAGCTTGTGCTTGTTCTGCTGCTCGTTTCTGTTTTTGTTGTGGAGCTTCGCCCAGTGCCGGCTCTTGTACTAGTGCAAATGGTTGTGCTGGTGATATTGCTCGTGCTGGTGCTGGTGCTAGTGCTGGATTTTGTGCTTAGGCTGCTGCTGGTTCTGGTGGTGGGTCTGGTTTTGTTGCTTGTGCTTGACCCAGAGCTTGTGCTGGTGTTTATGCTGGAGATGGCTCTTCTTGCTTTCCTGGTGCTTAGGCTGGTACTGGTGGTGCTGGTGCTGGTGGTGGTGCTGGTGCTTGTGCTAGTTTTGGTCCTGGTGCTGGTGCTGGCGCTTGTGCCTGTCATGGTGCTTAGGCTGGTGCTGTTGCTGCTGCTGGGGCAGGTGCTGGAGGTGGTGCTTGTTCTTGTGCTGCACCCGCTGATTTAGCTGGTGCTGGTGCTGATGCTGGTGCCTGTGCCTTTGCTTTTGCTGATGCTGGTGCTTGTGCCTTTCTGGTGCTTAGGCTGGTGCTGGTGCTGGTGTTGGTGCTTTACTAAGTGCTTGTGCTAGTGTTAGGCGCTTCTGCCTGTCCTGGTGCTCGTGCTGGTTGTGTTGCTGGTACTGGTGGTGGTGCTGTTGCTTGTGCTGGACCCGCTTCTAGTGCTAGTCCTGGTCCTGGTCCTGGTCCTGGTCCTGGTCCTGGTCCTGTTCCTGGTTCTGGTCCTGGTCCTAGTCCTGGTCCTGGTCCTGGACCTGGTCCTGGTCTTGGTCTTGGTCATGGTCCTGGTCCTGGTTCTGGTGCTGCTGCTAGTGCTGGTCCTGGTGCTGGAGCTGGGACTGGTGCTGGTGCCTGTGCGGTTGCTTTTGCTGATGGTGGCAATTGTGACTGTCCTGGTGCTTAGGCTGGTCCTGGTGCTGGTGCTGGTTCTGGTGCTGGGGCTTGCGCTTGACCCAGTGCTTGTGCTGGTGTTGGTGCTGGTGCTGGTGCTTGTGCTGGACCCGGTCCTTTTGCTGGTGCTGGTGCTGGTGCTGGTGCTTGTTTTGGTGCCTGGGCCGGTACTGGAGCTTGTGCTTGTTCTGCTGCTCGTTTCTGTTTTTGTTGTGGAGCTTCGCCCAGTGCCGGCTCTTGTCCTAGTGCAAATGGTTGTGCTGGTGATATTGCTCGTGCTGGTGCTGGTGCTAGTGCTGGATTTTGTGCTTAGGCTGCTGCTGGTTCTGGTGGTGGGTCTGGTTTTGTTGCTTGTGCTTGACCCAGAGCTTGTGCTGGTGTTAATGCTGGAGATGGCTCTTCTTGCTTTCCTGGTGCTTAGGCTGGTACTGGTGGTGCTGTAGCTGGTGGTGGTGCTGGTGCTTGTGCTAGTTTTGGTCCTGGTGCTGGTGCTGGCGCTTGTGCCTGTCCTGGTGCTTAGGCTGGTGCTGTTGCTGCTGCTGGGGCAGGTGCTGGAGGTGGTGCTTGTTCTTGTGCTGGACCCGTTGATTTAGCTGGTGCTGGTGCTGATGCTGGTGCCTGTGCCTTTGCTTTTACTGATGCTGGTGCTTGTGCCTTTCTGGTGCTTGTTCTGGTGCTGGTGCTGGTGTTGGTGCTTTACTAAGTGCTTGTGCTAGTGTTAGGCGCTTGTGCCTGTCCTGGTGCTCGTGCTGGTTGTGTTGCTGGTACTGGTGGTGGTGCTGCTGCTTGTAATGGCCCCGCTTCTTGTGCTGGTCCTGGTCCTTGTCCTGGTCCTGGTCCTGGTCCTGGTCCTGGTCCTGGTCCTGGTCCTGGTCCTGGTCCTGGTCCTGGTCCTGGTCCTGGTCCTGGTCCTGGTCCTGGTCCTGGTCCTGGTCCTGGTCCTGGTCCTGGTCCTGGTCCTGGTCCTGGTCCTGGTCCTGGTCCTGGTCCTGGTCCTGGTCCTGGTCCTGGTCCTGGTCCTGTTCCTGGTCCTGGTCCTGGTCCTGGTCCAGGTCCTGGCTTGACCATCACCAACACCAGCGCCAACACCAGAACAAGCACTGGGTCAAGCACCAGCTCCAGAACCAGCACCATTACCAGCACCAACACCAGCACAAGCACAGGGTCAAGCACAAACACCAGCACCAGCACCATTACCAGCACCAACACCAGCACAAGCACTGGGTCAAGCACAAGCACCAGAACCAGCACCAGCACCAGGACCAGCCTAAGCACCAGGACAGTCACATTTGGCACCATCAGCAAAAGCAACTGCACAGGCACCAGCACCAGTCCCAGCTCCAGCACCAGGACCAGCACCAGCAGCAGCACCAGGACCAGGACCAGGACCAAGACCAAGACCAAGAACAGGACCAAAGCAACGGCCGTTGCTGATGCTGTTGCTTTTTGCTGGTACCTGGGCCGGTGCCAGCGCTCGTGCTGGTGTCTGTACTAGTGATGGAGATTGTGCTGGTGCCGGTTCAGGTGCCTGTGCTGTTGCATTAAATGATTCTGTAGCTTGTTCCTATCCAGGTGCTTAGGCTGTTGCTTGTGCTGGTGCTGGTGCTGCTGGTGGCGCTGGTGCTGGGGGTGGTGCTGGTGCTTGTTCTTGACTCAGTGCTCGTGCTGATGTTGGTGCTGGTGCTGGCGCTTGTGCTTGTCCTGGTGCTTAGGCAGGTGCTGTTGCTGGTGCCTGTGCGGTTGCTTTTGCTGATGGTGGCAATTGTGACTGTCCTGGTGCTTAGGCTGGTCCTGGTGCTGGTGCTGGCTCTGGTGCTGGTGCTTGCGCTTGACCCAGTGCTTGTGCTGGTGTTGGTGCTGGTGCTGGTGCTTGTGCTGGACCCGGTGCTTTTGCTGGTGCTGGTGCTGGTGCTTGTTCTGGTGCCTGGGCCGGTACTGGCGCTTATGCTGGTGCCTTTACTTGTGCTGGATATGGTGCTGGTGCTGGTGCCTGTGTCAATACTTTTGATGATGCCGAAACTTGTGCCTGTCTTGATGCTTAGACTTGTAATGGTGATGATGCTGGTGGTGGTGCTGGTGCTCGTGGTGGTGCTGATGCTTGTGCTGGACCCAGTGCTTTTGCTGGTGCTGGTGCTGGTGCTGGTGCTTGTTCTGGTGCCTGGGCCGGTACTGGCGCTTGTGCTGGTGCCTTTACTAGTGTTGGATCTGGTGCTGGTGCTGGTGCCTGTGTCAATGCATTTGATGATGCCGACACTTGTGCCTGTCTTGATAATTAGACTTGTAATGGTGATGATGCTGGTGGTGGTGCTGGTGCTCGTGGTGGTGCTTGTGTTTGTGCTGGACCCAGTGCTTTTGCTGGTGCTGGTGCTGGTGCTTGTTCTGGTGCCTGGGCCGGTACTGGAGCTTGTGCTTGTTCTGCTGCTCGTTTCTGTTTTTGTTGTGGAGCTTCGCCCAGTGCCGGCTCTTGTACTAGTGCAAATGGTTGTGCTGGTGATATTGCTCGTGCTGGTGCTGGTGCTAGTGCTGGATTTTGTGCTTAGGCTGCTGCTGGTTCTGGTGGTGGGTCTGGTTTTGTTGCTTGTGCTTGACCCAGAGCTTGTGCTGGTGTTAATGCTGGAGATGGCTCT
>NC_142828.1:65000-95000 GCF_057945365.1 Rhopilema esculentum
AGCGCTTGTGCTGGTGCCTGTACTAGTGGTGGAGCCGGTGCTGGTGCTGGTTCTGGCGCTTAGGCTGCTGCTGGTGCTGGTGGTGGTGCTGGTGCTGGTGGTGGTACTGCTGCTTGTACTTGACCCAGTGCTTGTGCTAGTGTTGGTGCTGGTGCTGGCGCTGGTGCTGGCGCTGGTGCTCGAGCTGTTGGTGGTGCTGGTGCTGGTGCTTAGGCTGGTGCTGGTGCTGGTGGTGGTACTGCTGCTTGTGCTTGACCCAGTGCTTGTGTTGGTGTTGGTGCTGGTGCTGGTGCTGGCGCTGGTGCTGGTGCTGGTTGTGGTGGTGGTGCTTGAGCTTGACCCAGTGCTTGTGCTGCTGTTGGTGCTGGAGCTGGAGCTTGTGCCTGTCCTGGTACTTAGGTTGGTGCTGGTCCTGGTGCTAGTTCTGGTGCTTAGGCTGGTGCTGCTGCTGGTGCTGGAGCTGGGACTGGTGCTGGTGCCTGTGCGGTTGCTTTTGCTGATGGTGGCAATTGTTTCCTGTCCTGGTGCTTAGGCTGGTCCTGGTGCTTAGGCTGGTCCTGGTGCTCGTTCTGGTGCTGGTGTTTGTACTTGACCCAGTGCTTGTGCATGTGTTGGTGCTGGTAATGGTGCTGGTGCTGGTGCTTGTGCTTGACCCAGTGCTTTTGCAGGTGTTGGCGCTGGTGTTTGTGATGGTGCAGGTGATGGTGCTTAGGCTGGTGCTTAGGCTGTTGCTGATGCTGTTGCTTCATGCTTGTACCTGGGCCGGTGCCAGCGCTCGTGCTGGTGCCTGTACTAGTGATGGAGGTGGTGCTGGTGCCGGTTTAGGTGCCTGTGCTGTTGCATTAAATGATGCTGTAGCTTGTTCCTGTCCAGGTGCTTAGGCTGGTGCTTGTGCTGGTAGTGGTGCTGCTGGTGGCGCTGGTGCTGGGAGTGTTGCTGGTGCTTGTGCTTGACCCAGTGCTTTTGCTGGTGTTGGCGCTGGTGTTTGTGATGGTGCTGATGCTGGTGCTTAGGCTGGTGCTGAGGCTGTTGCTGATGCTGTTGCTTTATGCTGGTACCTGGGCCGGTGCCAGCGCTTGTGCTGGTGCCTGAACTAGTGATGGAGCTGGTGCTGGTGCTGGTTCAGGTGCTTAGGCTAGTGCTGCTGCTGGTTCTGGTGCTGGTGGTGGTGGTGGTGCTGGTGCTTGTGCTTGACCCAGTGCTTGTGCTGGTGTTGGTGCTGGTGTTGGTGCTGGTGCTGGTGCTGGTGCTTAGGCTGGTGCTGGCGCTGGAGCTTGTGCTGGTGCTGATACTGTTGCTTTTGCTGGCGCCTGGGCCGGTGCCAGCGCTTGTGCTGGTGCCTGTACTAGTGGTGGAGCCGGTGCTGGTGCTGGTTCTGGCGCTTAGACTGCTGCTGGTGCTGGTGGTTGTGCTGGTGCTGGTGGTGGTACTGCTGCTTGTGCTTGACCCAGTGCTTGTGCTGGTGTTGGCGCTGGTGCTGGCGCTGGCGCTGGTGCTGGCGCTGGTGCTCGAGCTGTTGGTGGTGCTGGTGCTGGTGCTGGTGCTTAGGCTGGTGCTGGTGCTGGTGGTGGTACTGCTGCTTGTGCTTGACCCAGTGCTTGTGTTGGTGTTGGTGCTGGTGCTGGTGCTGGTGCTGGCGCTGGTGCTGGTGTTGGCGCTGGAGCTTGTGCTGGTGCTGATACTGTTGCTTTTGCTGGCGCCTGGGCCGGTGCCAGCGCTTGTGCTGGTGCCTGTACTAGTGGTGGAGCCGGTGCTGGTGCTGGTTCTGGCGCTTAGGCTGCTGCTGGTGCTGGTGGTGGTACTGCTGCTTGTGCTTGACCCAGTGCTTGTGCTGGTGTTGGTGCTGGTGCTGGCGCTGGTGCTGGCGCTGGTGCTCGAGCTGTTGGTGGTGCTGGTGCTTGTGCTTAGGCTGGTGCTGGTGCTGGTGGTGGTACTGCTGCTTGTGCTTGACCCAGTGCTTGTGTTGGTGTTGGTGCTGGTGCTGGTGCTGGTGCTGGTGCTGGCGCTGGTGCTGATGCTGGTTGTGGTGGTGGTGCTTGAGCTTGACCCAGTGCTTGTGCTGCTGTTGGTGCTGGAGCTGGAGCTTGTGCCTGTCCTGGTGCTTAGGTTGGTGCTGGTCCTGGTGCTAGTTCTGGTTCTTAGGCTGGTGCTGCTGCTGGTGCTGGAGCTGGGACTGGTGCTGGTGCCTGTGCGGTTGCTTTTGCTAATGGTGGCAATTGTTTCTTGTCCTGGTGCTTAGGCTGGTCCTGGTGCTTAGGCTGGTCCTGGTGCTCGTTCTGGTGCTGGTGTTTGTACTTGACCCAGTGCTTGTGCATGTGTTGGTGCTGGTAATTGTGCTGGTGCTGGTGCTTGTGCTTGACCCAGTGCTTTTGCTGGTGTTGGCGCTGGTGTTTGTGATGGTGCTGGTGCTGGTGCTTAGGCTGGTGCTTAGGCTGTTGCTGATGCTGTTGCTTCATGCTGGTACCTGGGCCGGTGCCAGCGCTCGTGCTGGTGCCTGTACTAGTGATGGAGGTGGTGCTGGTGCCGGTTTAGGTGCCTGTGCTGTTGCATTAAATGATGCTGTAGCTTGTTCCTGTCCAGGTGCTTAGGCTGGTGCTTGTGCTGGTGGTGGTGCTGCTGGTGGCGCTGGTGCTGGGAGTGGTACTGGTGCTTGTTCTTGACCCAGTGCTAGTGCTGATGTTGGTGCTGGTGCTGGCGCTTGTGCTTGTCCTGGTGCTTAGGCAGGTGCTGGTGCTGGTGATGGTGCTGGTGCTCGTGCTTGTACTAGACCCGGTGCTTGTCCTGTTGCTAGTGCTGGTGCCTGTGCTGATGGTGATGTTGATGCTGGTTCTGGTGCTCGTGCCTGTGCTTTTGCCTATACTAGTGCTGGTCTTTGTGCTAGACCTGGTGATTGTGTTGGTTCTGACGCTTGAGCGGGTGATAGTGCCGGTGCTTGTGTTGGTGCTGATGCTGGTGCTGGTGCTTCTGCTTCTACCTGTCTTGGTGCTTAGGCTGGTCCTGGTGCTGTTGCTGGTTCTTGTGCTGGTGTTTGTGCTTGACCCAGTGCTTGTGCTGGTGTTGGTGCTGGTGCTGGTGCTGGTGCTGGTCCTGGTGCTGGTCCTATTGCTAGTTCTGGTGCTTAGGCTGGTGCTGCTGCTTGTGCTGGTTCTGGTGCTGGTGTTTGTTCTTGACCCAGTGCTAGTGCTGATGTTGGTGCTGGTGCTGGCGCCTGTGCTTGTCCTGGTGCTTAGGCAGGTGCTGGTGCTGGTGATGGTGCTGGTGCTTGTGCTTGTACTAGACCCGGTGCTTGTCCTGTTGCTAGTGCTGGTGCCTGTGCTGATGGTGATGTTGATGCTGGTTCTGGTGCTCGTGCCTGTGCTTTTGCCTATACTAGTGCTGGTCTTTGTGCTAGACCTGGTGATTGTGTTGGTTCTGACGCTTGAGCGGGTGATAGTGCCGGTGCTTGTGTTGGTGCTGATGCTGGTGCTGGTGCTTCTGCTTCTACCTGTCTTGGTGCTTAGGCTGGTCCTGGTGCTGTTGCTGGTTCTTGTGCTGGTGTTTGTGCTTGACCCAGTGCTTGTGCTGGTGTTGGTGCTGGTGCTGGTGCTGGTGCTGGTCCTGGTGCTGGTCCTATTGCTAGTTCTGGTGCTTAGGCTGGTGCTGCTGCTTGTGCTGGTTCTGGTGCTGGTGTTTGTGCTTGACCCAGTGCTTGTGCTGATGTTGGTGCTGGTAATGGTGCTGGTGCTGGTGCTTGTGCTTGACCCAGTGCTTGTGCTGGTGATGGTGCTGGAGTTGGTGATGGTGCTGTTGCTGGTGCTGGTGCTGGTGCTTAGTCTGTTGCTGGTGCTGATGCTGTTGCTTTTTGCTGGCACCTGGGCCGGTGCTAGCGCTTGTGCTGTTGCCTGTACTAGTGATGGAGCTGGTGCTGGTTCAGGTGCCTGTGCTGTTGCTTTAAATGATGCTAGAACTTGTACCTGTCCAGGTGCTTAGGCTGGTGCTTGTGCTGGTGGTGGTGCTTCTGGTGACGCTGGTGCTGGGGTTGTGCTGGTGCTTCTTCTTGACCCAGTGCTTGTGCTGGTGTTGGTGCTGGTGCTGGTGCTGGTGCTGGTGCTGGTGCTTAGGCTTGTGCTGCTGCTGTTGCTGGAGCTGGGACTGGTGCTGGTGCCTGTGCGGTTGCTTTTGCTGATGGTGGCAATATTCCTGTCCTGGTGCTTAGGCTGGTCCTGGTGCTTAGGCTGGTCCTGGTGCTCGTTCTGGTGCTGGTGTTGGTACTTGACCCAGTGCTTGTGCATGTGTTGGTGCTGGTAATGGTGCTGGTGCTGGTGCTTGTGCTTGACCCAGTGCTTTTGCTGGTGTTGGCGCTGGCGTTTGTGATGGTGCAGGTGCTGGTGCTTAGGCTGGTGCTTAGGCTGGTGCTTAGGCTGTTGCTGATGCTGTTGCTTTATGCTGGTACCTGGGCCGGTGCCAGCGCTTGTGCTGGTGCCTGAACTAGTGATGGAGCTGGTGCTGGTGCTGGTTCAGGTGCTTAGGCTAGTGCTGCTGCTGGTTCTGGTGCTGGTGGTGGTGGTGGTGCTGGTGCTTGTGCTTGACCCAGTGCTTGTGCTGGTGTTGGTGCTGGTGTTGGTGCTGGTGCTGGTGCTGGTGCTGGTGTTGGCGCTGGAGCTTGTGCTGGTGCTGATACTGTTTCTTTTGCTGGCGCCTGGGCCGGTGCCAGCGCTTGTGCTGGTGCCTGTACTAGTGGTGGAGCCGGTGCTGGTGCTGGTTCTGGCGCTTAGGCTGCTGCTGGTGCTGGTGGTGGTGCTGGTGCTGGTGGTGGTACTGCTGCTTGTGCTTGACCCAGTGCTTGTGCTGGTGTTGGTGCTGGTGCTGGCGCTGGTGCTGGCGCTGGTGCTGGCGCTGGTGCTCGAGCTGTTGGTGGTGCTGGTGCTGGTGCTTGTGCTTGACCCAGTGCTTGTGTTGGTGTTGGTGCTGGTGCTGGCGCTGGTGCTGGTGCTGGTTGTGGTGATGGTGCTTGAGCTTGACCCAGTGCTTGTGCTGCTGTTGGTGCTGGAGCTGGAGCTTGTGCCTGTCCTGGTGCTTAGGTTGGTGCTGGTCCTGGTGCTAGTTCTGGTGCTTAGGCTGGTGCTGCTGCTGGTGCTGGAGCTGGGACTGGTGTTGGTGCCTGTGCGGTTGCTTTTGCTGATGGTGGCAATTGTTTCCTGTCCTGGTGCTTAGGCTGGTCCTGGTGCTTAGGCTGGTCCTGGTGCTCGTTCAGGTGCTGGTGTTTGTACTTGACCCAGTGCTTGTGCATGTGTTGGTGCTGGTAATGGTGCTGGTGCTGGTGCTTGTGCTTGACCCAGTGCTTTTGCTGGTGTTGGCGCTGGCGTTTGTGATGGTGCAGGTGCTGGTGCTTAGGCTGGTGCTTAGGCTGTTGCTGATGCTGTTGCTTCATGCTGGTACCTGGGCCAGTGCCAGCGCTCGTGCTGGTGCCTGTACTAGTGATGGAGGTGGTGCTGGTGCCGGTTTAGGTGCCTGTGCTGTTGCATTAAATGATGCTGTAGCTTGTTCCTGTCCAGGTGCTTAGGCTGGTGCTTGTGCTGGTGGTGGTGCTGCTGGTGGCACTGGTGCTGGGAGTGGTGCTGGTGCTTGACCCAGTGCTTTTGCTGGTGTTGGCGCTGGTGTTTGTGATGGTGGTGGTGCTGGTGCTTAGGCTGGTGCTGAGGCTGTTGCTGATGCTGTTGCTTTATGCTGGTACCTGGGCCGGTGCCAGCGCTTGTGCTGGTGCCTGAACTAGTGATGGAGCTGGTGCTGGTGCTGGTTCAGGTGCTTAGGCTAGTGCTGCTGCTGGTTCTGGTGCTGGTGGTGGTGGTGGTGCTGGTGCTTGTGCTTGACCCAGTGCTTGTGCTGGTGTTGGTGCTGGTGTTGGTGCTGGTGCTGGTGCTGGTGCTTAGGCTGGTGCTGGCGCTGGAGTTTGTGCTGGTGCTGATTGTGTTGGTTTTGCTGGCGCCTGGGCCGGTGCCAGCGCTTGTGCTGGTGCCTGTACTAGTGGTGGAGCCGGTGCTGGTGCTGGTTCTGGCGCTTAGACTGCTGCTGGTGCTTGTCCTGTTGCTAGTGCTGGTGCCTGTGCTGATGGTGATGTTGATGCTGGTTCTGGTGCTCGTGCCTGTGCTTTTGCCTATACTAGTGCTGGTCTTTGTGCTAGACCTGGTGATTGTGTTGGTTCTGACGCTGGAGCGGGTGATAGTGCCGGTGCTTGTGTTGGTGCTGATGCTGGTGCTGGTGCTTCTGCTTCTACCTGTCTTGGCGCTTAGGCTGGTCCTGGTGCTGTTGCTGGTTCTTGTGCTGGTGTTTGTGCTTGACCCAGTCCTTGTGCTGGTGTTGGTGCTGGTGCTGGTGCTGGTGCTGGTCCTGGTGCTGGTCCTATTGCTAGTTCTGGTGCTTAGGCTGGTGCTGCTGCTTGTGCTGGTTCTGGTGCTGGTGTTTGTGCTTGACCCAGTGCTTGTGCTGATGTTGGTGCTGGTAATGGTGCTGGTGCTGGTGCTTGTGCTTGACCCAGTGCTTGTGCTGGTGATGGTGCTGGAGTTGGTGATGGTGCTGTTGCTGGTGCTGGTGCTGGTGCTTAGTCTGTTGCTGGTGCTGATGCTGTTGCTTTTTGCTGGCACCTGGGCCGGTGCTAGCGCTTGTGCTGTTGCCTGTACTAGTGATGGAGCTGGTGCTGGTTCAGGTGCCTGTGCTGTTGCTTTAAATGATGCTAGAACTTGTTCCTGTCCAGGTGCTTAGGCTGGTGCTTGTGCTGGTGGTGGTGCTTCTGGTGACGCTGGTGCTGGGGTTGTGCTGGTGCTTCTTCTTGACCCAGTGCTTGTGCTGGTGTTGGTGCTGGTGCTGGTGCTGGTGCTGGTGCTGGTGCTTAGGCTTGTGCTGCTGCTGTTGCTGGAGCTGGGACTGGTGCTGGTGCCTGTGCGGTTGCTTTTGCTGATGGTGGCAATATTCCTGTCCTGGTGCTTAGGCTGGTCCTGGTGCTTAGGCTGGTCCTGGTGCTCGTTCTGGTGCTGGTGTTTGTACTTGACTCAGTGCTTGGGCATGTGTTGGTGCTGGTAATGGTGCTGGTGCTGGTGCTTGTGCTTGACCCAGTGCTTTTGCTGGTGTTGGCGCTGGCGTTTGTGATGGTGCAGGTGCTGGTGCTTAGGCTGGTGCTTAGGCTGTTGCTGATGCTGTTGCTTTATGCTGGTACCTGGGCCGGTGCCAGCGCTTGTGCTGGTGCCTGAACTAGTGATGGAGCTGGTGCTGGTGCTGGTTCAGGTGCTTAGGCTAGTGCTGCTGCTGGTTCTGGTGCTGGTGGTGGTGGTGGTGCTGGTGCTTGTGCTTGACCCAGTGCTTGTGCTGGTGTTGGTGCTGGTGTTGGTGCTGGTGCTGGTGCTGGTGCTGGTGTTGGCGCTGGAGCTTGTGCTGGTGCTGATACTGTTGCTTTTGCTGGCGCCTGGGCCGGTGCCAGCGCTTGTGCTGGTGCCTGTACTAGTGGTGGAGCCGCTGCTGGTGCTGGTTCTGGCGCTTAGGCTGCTGCTGGTGCTGGTGGTGGTGGTGGTGCTGGTGGTGGTACTGCTGCTTGTGCTTGACCCAGTGCTTGTGCTGGTGTTGGTGCTGGTGCTGGCGCTGGTGCTGGCGCTGGTGCTCGAGCTGTTGGTGGTGCTGGTGCTGGTGCTTGTGCTTGACCCAGTGCTTGTGTTGGTGTTGGTGCTGGTGCTGGCGCTGGTGCTGGTGCTGGTTGTGGTGGTGGTGCTTGAGCTGGGACTGATGCTGGTGCCTGTGCGGTTGCTTTTGCTGATGGTGGCAATTGTTTCCTATCCTGGTGCTTAGGCTGGTCCTGGTGCATAGGCTGGTCCTGGTGCTGGTTCTGGTACTGGTGTTTGTTCTTGACCCAGTGCTTGTGCTGGTGTTGGTGCTGGTAATGGTGCTGGTGCTGGTGCTTGTGCTTGACCCAGTGCTTGTGCTGGTGTTGGCGCTGGTGTTGGTGATGGTGCTGGTGCTGGTGCTTAGGCTGGTGCTTAGGCTGTTGCTGATGCTGTTGCTTTTTGCTGGTACCTAGGCCGGTGCCAGCGCTCGTGCTGGTGCCTGTACTAGTGATGGAGGTGGTGCTGGTGCCGGTTCAGGTTCCTGTGCTGTTGCATTAAATGATGCTGTAGCTTGTTCCTGTCCAGGTGCTTAGGCTGGTGCTTGTGCTGGTGGTGGTGCTGCTGGTGGCGCTGGTGCTGGGAGTAGTGCTGGTGCTTGCTCTTGACCCAGTGCTAGTGCTGATGTTGATGCTGGTGCTGGCGCCTGTGCTTGTCCTGGTGCTTAGGCTGGTGCTGGTGCTTGTGCTTGACCCAGTGCTTGTGCTGGTGTTGGCGCTGGTGTTGGTGATGGTGCTGGTGCTGGTGCTTAGGCTGGTGCTTAGGCTGTTGCTGATGCTGTTGCTTTATGCTGGTACCTGGGCCGGTGCCAGCGCTTATGCTGGTGCCTGAACTAGTGATGGAGCTGGTGCTGGTGCTGGTTCAGGTGCTTAGGCTAGTGCTGCTGCTGGTTCTGGTGCTGGTGGTGGTGGTGGTGCTGGTGCTTGTGCTTGACCCAGTGCTTGTGCTGGTGTTGGTGCTGGTGTTGGTGCTGGTGCTGGTGCTGGTGCTGGTGTTGGCGCTGGAGCTTGTGCTGGTGCTGATACTGTTGCTTTTGCTGGCGCCTGGGCCGGTGCCAGCGCTTGTGCTGGTGCCTGTACTAGTGGTGGAGCCGGTGCTGGTGCTGGTTCTGGCGCTTAGGCTGCTGCTGGTGCTGGTGGTGGTGCTGGTGCTGGTGGTGGTACTGCTGCTTGTGCTTGACCCAGTGCTTGTGCTGGTGTTGGTGCTGGTGCTGGCGCTGGTGCTGGCGCTGGTGCTCGAGCTGTTGGTGGTGCTGGTGCTGGTGCTTAGGCTGGTGCTGGTGCTGGTGGTGGTACTGCTGCTTGTGCTTGACCCAGTGCTTGTGTTGGTGTTGGTGCTGGTGCTGGTGCTGGCGCTGGTGCTGGTTGTGGTGGTGGTGCTTGAGCTTGACCCAGTGCTTGTGCTGCTGTTGGTGCTGGAGCTGGAGCTTGTGCCTGTCCTGGTGCTTAGGTTGGTGCTGGTCCTGGTGCTAGTTCTGGTGCTTAGGCTGGTGCTGCTGCTGGTGCTGGAGCTGGGACTGGTGCTGGTGCCTGTGCGGTTGCTTTTGCTGATGGTGGCAATTGTTTCCTGTCCTGGTGCTTAGGCTGGTCCTGGTGCTTAGGCTGGTCCTGGTGCTCGTTCTGGTGCTGGTGTTTGTACTTGACCCAGTGCTTGTGCATGTGTTGGTGCTGGTAATGGTGCTGGTGCTTGTGCTTGACCCAGTGCTTTTGCTGGTGTTGGCGCTGGCGTTTGTGATGGTGCAGGTGCTGGTGCTTAGGCTGGTGCTTAGGCTGTTGCTGATGCTGTTGCTTCATGCTGGTACCTGGGCCAGTGCCAGCGCTCGTGCTGGTGCCTGTACTAGTGATGGAGGTGGTGCTGGTGCCGGTTTAGGTGCCTGTGCTGTTGCATTAAATGATGCTGTAGCTTGTTCCTGTCCAGGTGCTTAGGCTGGTGCTTGTGCTGGTGGTGGTGCTGCTGGTGGCGCTGGTGCTGGGAGTGGTGCTGGTGCTTGACCCAGTGCTTCTGCTGGTGTTGGCGCTGGTGATTGTGATGGTGCTGGTGCTGGTGCTTAGGCTGGTGCTGAGGCTGTTGCTGATGCTGTTGCTTTATGCTGGTACCTGGGCCGGTGCCAGCGTTTGTGCTGGTGCCTGAACTAGTGATGGAGCTGGTGCTGGTGCTGGTTCAGGTGCTTAGGCTAGTGCTGCTGCTGGTTCTGGTGCTGGTGGTGGTGGTGGTGCTGGTGCTTGTGCTTGACCCAGTGCTTGTGCTGGTGTTGGTGCTGGTGTTGGTGCTGGTGCTGGTGCTGGTGCTTAGGCTGGTGCTGGCGCTGGAGCTTGTGCTGGTGCTGATTGTGTTGCTTTTGCTGGCGCCTGGGCCGGTGCCAGCGCTTGTGCTGGTGCCTGTACTAGTGGTGGAGCCGGTGCTGGTGCTGGTTCTGGCGCTTAGACTGCTGCTGGTGCTGGTGGTGGTGCTGGTGCTGGTGGTGGTACTGCTGCTTGTGCTTGACCCAGTGCTTGTGCTGGTGTTGGCGCTGGTGCTGGCGCTGGTGCTGGCGCTGGTGCTCGAGCTGTTGGTGGTGCTGGTGCTGGTGCTTAGGCTGGTGCTGGTGCTGGTGGTGGTACTGCTGCTTGTGCTTGACCCAGTGCTTGTGTTGGTGTTGGTGCTGGTGCTGGTGCTGGTGCTGGTGCTGGTGCTGGTGCTGGTGCTGGTGCTGGCGCTGGTGTTGGTGCCGGTTGTGGTGGTGGTGCTTGAGCTTGACTTAGTGCTTGTGCTGCTGTTGGTGCTGGTGCTGGAGCTTGAGCCTGTCCTGGTGCTTAGGTTGGTGCTGGTCCTGGTGCTAGTTCTGGTGCTTCGGCTGGTGCTGCTGGTGGTGCTGGAGCTGGGACTGGTGCTGGTGCCTGTGCGGTTGCTTTTGCTGATGGTGGCAATTGTTTCCTTTCCTGGTGCTTAGGCTGGTCCTGGTGCATAGGCTGGTCCTGGTGCTGGTTCTGGTGCTGGTGTTTGTTCTTGACCCAGTGCTTGTGCTGGTGTTGGTGCTGGTAATGGTGCTGGTGCTGGTGCTTGTGCTTGACCCAGTGCTTGTGCTGGTGTTGGCGCTGGTGTTGGTGATGGTGCTGGTGCTGGTGCTGGTGCTTAGGCTGTTGCTGATGCTGTTGCTTTTTGCTGGTACCTAGGCCGGTGCCAGCGCTCGTGCTGGTGCCTGTACTAGTGATGGAGGTGGTGCTGGTGCCGGTTCAGGTGCCTGTGCTGTTGCATTAAATGATGCTGTAGCTTGTTCCTGTCCAGGTGCTTAGGCTGGTGCTTGTGCTGGTGGTGGTGCTGCTGTTGGCGCTGGTGCTGGGAGTGGTGCTGGTGCTTGTTCTTGACCCAGTGCTAGTGCTGATGTTGGTGCTGGTGCTGGCGCCTGTGCTTGTCCTGGTGCTTAGGCAGGTGCTGGTGCTGGTGCTGGTGATGGTGCTGGTGCTGATGCTTGTACGAGACCCGGTGCTTGTGCTGTTGCTAGTGCTGGTGCCTGTGCTGATGGTGATGTTGATGCTGGTTCTGGTGCTTGTTCCTGTGCTTCTGCCTATACTAGTGCTGGTGTTTGTGCTGGACCTGGTGCTTCTGTTGGTTCTGACGCTGGAGCGGCTGATAGTGCTGGAGCTTGTGTTGGTGCTGATGCTGGTGCTGGTGCTTGTGCTTCTACCTGTCTTGGTGCTTAGGCTGGTCCTGGTGCTGGTGCTGGTTCTTGAGCTGGTGTTTGTGCTTGACCCAATGCTTGTGCTGCTGTTGGTGCTGGTGCTGGTGTTGGTGCTGATGCTGATGCTGGTCCTGGTGCTGGTCCTGGTGCTAGTTCTGGTGCTTAGGCTGGTGCTGCTGCTGGTGCTGGAGCTGGGACTGGTGCTGGATCCTGTGCTGTTGCTTTTGCTGATGGTGGCAATTGTGCCTGTCCTGGTGCTTAGGCTGGTCGTGGTGCTGGTGCTGGTTCTGGTGCTTGTGCTTGACCCAGTGCTTGTGCTGGTGTTGGTGCTGGTGTTGGTGCTGGTGTTGGTGCTGGTGCTGGTGCTGGTACTGGTGCTAAGGGTGGTGCTGGTGCTGATGCTGTTGTATCTGCTTGAGCCTGGGCTGGTGGCGGCGCTTGTTCTGGTGCCCTTACTAGTAAAAGAGCTGGAGCTGGTGCTAATGCTGGTTCTGGTCCTGGTGCTGGTGGTGCTGGTGCTAGTGCCTGTGCCGTTGCTTGTGCTTGTGCTGGTGTTTGTGCTGGTGCTGGTGCCTGTGCTGATGGTGATGTTGATGCTGGTTCTGGTGCTTGTGACTGTGCTTCTGCCTATACTAGTGCTGGTGTGTGTGCTGGACCTGGTGCTGGTCCTGTTGCTAGTTCTGGTGCTTAGGCTTGTGCTGCTGCTGGTGCTGGAGCTGGGACTGCTGCTGGTGCCTGTGCTGTTGCTTTTGCTGATGGTGGCAATTGTGCCTGTCCTGGTGCTTAGGCTGGTCCTGGTGCTGGTGCTGCTTCTGGGGCTTGTGCTTGACCCAGTGCTTGTGCTGCTGTTGGTGCTGGTGCTGGAGCTTGTGCCTGTCCTGGTGCTTAGGTTGGTGCTGGTCCTGGTAATAGTTCTGGTGCTTAGGCTGGTGCTGCTGCTGGTGCTGGAGCTGGGACTGGTGCTGGTGCCTGTGCGGTTGCTTTTGCTGATGGTGGCAATTGTGCCTCTCCTGGTGCTTAGCCTGGTCCTGGTGCTGGTGCTGGTTCTGGTGCTGGTGTTTGTGCTTGACCCAGTGCTTGTGCTGGTGTTGGTGCTGGTAATGGTGCTGGTAATGGTGCTGGTAATGGTGCTATTAATGGTGCTGGTGCTGGTGCTTGCGCTTGACCCAGTGCTTGTGCTGGTGTTGGTGCTGGTGTTGGTGCTGGTGCTGGTGCTGGTGCTGGTGCTGGTGCTGGTGCTGGTGCTTAGGCTGTTGCTGGCGCTGTTGCTTTCACCTGCTACCTGGGCCGGTGCCAGCGCTTGTGCTGGTGCCTGAACTAGAGATGGAGCTGGTGCTGGTGCTGGTTCAGGTGCTTAGGCTAGTGCTGCTGCTGGTTCTGGTGCTGGTGGTGGTGATGGTGCTGGTGCTTGTGCTTGACCCAGTGCTTGTGCTGGCGTTGGTGCTGGTGCTGGTGTTGGTGCTGGTGCTGGTGCTGGTACTGGTGCTGGTGCTTGGGCTGGTGCTTGCGCTGGAGCTTTTGCTGGTGCTGATACTGTTGCTTTTGCTGGCGCCTGGGCCAGTGCCAGCGCTTGCGCTATTGCCTGTACTAGTGGTGGAGCCGGTGCTGGTGCTGGTTCTGGTGCTTAGGCTGCTGCTGGTGCTGGTGCTGGTGCTGGTGCTGGTGCTGGTGCTGGTACTGCTGCTTGTGCTTGACCCAGTGCATGTGCTGGTGTTGGTGCAGGTGCTGGCTCTGGTGCTGGAGCTGGTGGTGGTGCTGGTGCTGGTGCTTAGGCTGGTGCTGGTGCTGGTGGTGGTACTGCTGCTTGTGCTTGTGCTTGACCCAGTGCTTGTGCTTGTGTTGGTGCTGGTGCTGGCGCTGGTGCTGGAGCTGGTGCTGGTGCTGGTTGTGGTGGTGGTGCTTGAGCTTGACCCAGTGCTTGTGGTGCTGTTGGTGCTGGTGCTGAAGCTTGTGCCTGTCCTGGTGCTTAGGTTGGTGCTGGTCCTGGTGCTAGTTCTGGTGCTTAGGCTGGTGTTGCTGCTGGTGCTGGAGCTGGGACTGGTGCTGGTGCCTGTGCGGTTGCTTTTGCTGATGGTGGCAATTGTGCCTGTCCTGGTGCTTAGGGTTGTCCTGGTGCTTAGG
Source organism: Rhopilema esculentum (assembly GCF_057945365.1). Classification (NCBI taxonomy): domain Eukaryota; kingdom Metazoa; phylum Cnidaria; class Scyphozoa; order Rhizostomeae; family Rhizostomatidae; genus Rhopilema; species Rhopilema esculentum. Next base: position 78,405 of record NC_142828.1, read on the forward strand.
CTGGTCCTGGTGCTGGTGCTGGTTCTGGTGCTGGTGTTTGTGCTTGACCCAGTGCTTGTGCTGGTGTTGGTGCTGGTAATGGTGCTGGTGCTGGTGCTTGTGCTTGACCCAGTGCTTGTGCTGGTGTTGGCGCTGGTGTTGGTGATGGTGCTGGTGCTGGTGCTTAGGCTGGTGCTTAGGCTGTAGCTGATGCTGTTGCTTTATGCTGGTACCTGGGCCGGTGCCAGCGCTTCTGCTGGTGCCTGAACTAGTGATGGAGCTGGTGCCGGTGCTGGTTCAGGTGCTTAGGCTAGTGCTGCTGCTGGTTCTTGTGCTGGTGGTGGTGGTGGTGCTGGTGCTTGTGCTTGACCCAGTGCTTGTGCTGGTGTTGGTGCTGGTGTTGGTGCTGGTGCTGGTGCTGGTGCTGGTGCTTAGGCTGGTGCTGGCGCTGGAGCTTGTGCTGGTGCTGATACTGTTGCTTTTGCTGGCGCCTGGGCCGGTGCCAGCGCTTGTGCTGGTGCCTGTACTAGTGGTGGAGCCGGTGCTGGTGCTTGTTCTGGCGCTTAGGCTGCTGCTGGTGGCGGTGCTGGTGCTGGTGGTGGTACTGCTGCTTGTGCTTGACCCAGTGCTTGTGCTGGTGTTGGTGCTGGTTCTGGCCTTTGTGCCTGTCCTGGTGCTCGTGCTGGTTGTGTTGCTGGTACTGGTGGTGTTGCTGTTGCTGGACCCGCTTGTTGTTCCGGTCCTGGTCCTGGTCCTGGTCCTGGTCCTGGTCCTGGTCCTGGTCCTGGTCCTGGTCCTGGTCCTGGTCCTGGTCCTGCTGCTGTTGCTGGTCCTTGTGCTAGTTCTGGTGCTTAGGCTGGTGCTTAGGCTGTTGCTGGTGCTGATGCTGTTGCTTTTTGCTGGTACCTGGGCCGGTGCCAGCGCTGATGCTTGTGCCTGTACTAGTGATGTAGGTGGTGCTTGTGCTTGACCCAGTGCTTGTGCTTGTGTTGGTGCTGGTGCTGGCGCTGGTGCTGGAGCTGGTGCTGGTGCCGGTTCAGGTGCTTGTGCTGTTGTATTAAATGATGCTGGAGCTTGTTCCTGTCCAGGTGCTTAGGCTGGTGCTTGTGCTGGTGGTGGTGCTGGTGCTGGCGCTTATGCTTGTCTTGGTGCTTAGGCAGGTGCTGGTGCTGGTGCTGGTGCTGGTGCTGGTGATGCTGCTGGTGCTGGTGTTTGTTCTAGACCCGGTGCTTGTGCTGATGCTAGTGCTGGTGCCTGTGCCGTTGCTTTTGCTGATGCTGGCGCTTGTGCCTTTCTGCTGCTTAGGCTGGTGCTGGTGCTGGTGTTGGTGCTGGTGGTGGTGTTGGAGCTTTAGAAAAGGCTTGTGCTGGTGCTCGGCGCTTGTGCCTGTCCTGGTGCTCGTGCTGGTTGTGTTGCTGGTTATGGTGGTGGTGCTGTTGCTTGTGCTGGACCCACTTCTTGTGCTGGTCCTGGTCCAGCACAAGACTAGCCCACTTCCTGTGCTGGTGCCTGTGTTGATGCCTGTGCTGGTGCTGGTTCTGCTCTTAGTGCTGGACCCGTTGCTTGTACTGGTGCCGGTGCTGATGCTGTTGCTTTTTGCTGGTACCTGGGCCGGTGCCAGCGCTTGTGCTGGTGCCTGTACTAGTGATGCAGTTGGTGCTGGTGCTGGTTCAGGTGCCTGTGCTGTTGCTTTAAATGATGCTAGAACTTGTTCCTGTTCAGGTGCTTAGGCTGGTGCTTGTGCTGGTGCTTCTGGTGGCGCTGGTGCTGGGGGTGGTGCTAGCGCTTCTTCTTGACCCAGTGGTTGCGCTGATGTTCGTGCTGGTGCTGGCGCTTTTGCTTGTCCTGGTGCTCAGGCAGGTGCTGGTGCTGGTGCTGGTGATGGTGCTTGGGCTTGTAATTGTGCTTGTACTAGACCCGGTGCTTGTGCTGGTGCTGGTGCTGGTGCTGGTTTAGGTGCAGTTTCTGGCTATCCTAAGTTTTATATAATCTAATTTTTTTACTAGTCTACACTACTATGCCACTACGAGGCTGCTTCCCACCAAAAAGTTATCCCTGGCATCAAGGCAGCTGCTGCTGGTGCTGCTGCTGGTTCTGGTGCTAGTGTTTGTGCTTGACCAAGTGCTTGTGCTGGTGTTGGTGCTGGTAATGGTGCTGGTGCTGGTGCTTGTGCTTGACCCAGTGCTTGTGCTGGTGTTTTGCTGGTGCTTGTGTTGGTGCTGGTCCTGGTGCTGGTGCTGGTGCTTGTGCTTCACCAAGTTCTTATGCTTATGCTGGTGCTGGCGCTTTTGCCTGTTTCGGTGTTTAGCCTGTGCTGGTGCCTGTGCTGCTGCCTGTGCTGGTGTCTGTGCTGGTGCCTGTGCTGGTGCTGGTTCTGCTGTTAGTGTTGGACCCGTTACTTTTACTGATGCTGGTGCTGATGCTGTTGCTTTTTGCTGGTAGCTGGGCCGGTGCAAGCGCTTGTGCTGGTGTTGGTGGTGGTGTTGGTGCTGGTGCTGGTGCTGGTGCTGGTGCTGGTGCTTAGGCTGGTGCTGGTGCTGATGCTGTTGCTTCTGCTTGTGCCTGGGCTGGTGGCGGCGCTTGTGCTGGTGCCTGTACTAGTGCTGGTGCCTGTGATGGTACTGGTGCTGGTGCATGGGCTGTAGCTTTTGCTCATGCTGGCGCTTGTGCCTGTCTGGTGCTTAGGCAGGTGCTGGTGATGGTGCTGGTGCTTATGCTGGTGCTTTGGCCAGTATTGCCAATTGTGCTGCTGCCTGTACTAGTAAAAGAGCTGTCTGTACTGGTAAAAGAGCTGGTGCTGGTGTCTGTCCCGTTGATCTTTATGATGCTGGCGCTTTTGCCTGTCCTAATGCCTCTACTAGTGCTGAAGCTGGTGCTGGTTTTGCGGCTGGTGCTGGTACTTCTGCTGGTGCTGGTGCCGATACTGTTGCTTCTGCTTGTGCCTGGGCTGGTAGCGGCGCTTGTACTGGTGCCTGTACTAGTGCTGGAGCTGGTGCTGTTGCTGGTTCTGGTGCTGGTGCTGGTGCTTATGCTGATGCTGTTGCTTTTTGCTGGTACCTGGGCCGGTGCCAGCGCTTGTGCTGTTGCCTGTACTAATGATGGAGCTGGTGCTGGTTCAGGTGCTTAGGCTAGTGCTGCTGCTGGTTCTGGTGCTGGTGGTGTAGGTGGTGCTGGTGCTTCTGCTTTTGCTTGACCCAGTGTTTGTGCTGGTGTTGGTGCTGGTGTTGGTGCTGGTGCTGGTGCTGGTGCTGGTGCTGGTGCTTAGGCTGGTGCTGGTGCTGATGCTGTTGTATCTGCTTGAGCCTGGGCTGGTGGCGGCGCTTGTTCTGGTGCCTGTACTAGTAAAACAGCTGGAGCTGGTGCTAATGCTGGTTCTGGTCCTGGTGCTGGTGGTGCTGGTGCTAGTGCCTGTGCCGTTGCTTGTGCTTGTGCTGGTGTTTGTGCTGGTGCTGGTGCCTGTGCTGATGGTGATGTTGATGCTGGTTCTGGTGCTTGTGACTGTGCTTCTGCCTATACTAGTGCTGGTGTGTGTGCTGGACCTGGTGCTGGTCCTGTTGCTAGTTCTGGTGCTTAGGCTTGTGCTGCTGCTGGTGCTGGAGCTGGGACTGCTGCTGGTGCCTGTGCTGTTGCTTTTGCTGATGGTGGCAATTGTGCCTGTCCTGGTGCTTAGGCTGGTCCTGGTGCTGGTGCTGCTTCTGGTGCTTGTGCTTGACCCAGTGCTTGTGCTTGTGTTGGTGCTGGTGCTGGCGCTGGTGCTGGAGCTGGTGCTGGTGCTGGTTGTGGTGGTGGTGGTTGAGCTTGACCCAGTGTTTGTGCTGCTGTTGGTGCTGGCGCTGGAGCTTGTGCCTGTCCTGGTGCTTAGGTTGGTGCTGGTCCTGGTAATAGTTCTTGTGCTTAGGCTGGTGCTGCTGCTGGTGCTGGAGCTGGGACTGGTGCTGGTGCCTGTGCGGTTGCTTTTGCTGATGGTGGCAATTGTGCCTGTCCTGGTGCTTAGCCTGGTCCTGGTGCTGGTGCTGGTTCTAGTGCTGGTGTTTGTGCTTGACCCAGTGCTTGTGCTGGTGTTGGTGCTGGTAATGGTGCTGGTAATGGTGCTGGTAATGGTGCTGGTGCTGGTGCTTGCGCTTGACCCAGTGCTTGTGCTGGTGTTGGTGCTGGTGTTGGTGCTGGTGTTGGTGCTGGTGCTGGTGCTGGTGCTGGTGCTGGTGCTGGTGCTTAGGCTGTTGCTGGCGCTGTTGCTTTCACCTGGTACCTGGGCCGGTGCCAGCGCTTGTGCTGGTGCCTGAACTAGAGATGGAGCTGGTGCTGGTGCTGGTTCAGGTGCTTAGGCTAGTGCTGCTGCTGGTTCTGGTGCTGGTGGTGGTGATGGTGCTGGTGCTTGTGCTTGACCCAGTGGTTGTGCTGGTGTTGGTGCTGGTGCTGGTGTTGGTGCTGGTGCTGGTGCTGGTGCTGGTACTGGTGCTGGTGCTTAGGCTGGTGCTTGCGCTGGAGCTTGTGCTGGTGCTGATACTGTTGCTTTTGCTGGCGCCTGGGCCGGTGCCAGCGCTTGCGCTATTGTCTGTACTAGTGGTGGAGCCGGTGCTGGTGCTGGTTCTGGTGCTTAGGCTGCTGCTGGTGCTGGTGCTGGTGCTGGTGCTGGTACTGCTGCTTGTGCTTGACCCAGTGCATGTGCTGGTGTTGGTGCTGGTGCTGGCTCTGGTGCTGGAGCTGGTGGTGGTGCTGGTGCTGGTGCTTAGGCTGGTGCTGGTGCTGGTGGTGGTACTGCTGCTTGTGCTTGTGCTTGACCCAGTGCTTGTGCTGGTGTTGGCGCTGGTGTTGGTGATGGTGCTGGTGCTGGTGCTTAGGCTGGTGCTTAGGCTGTAGCTGATGCTGTTGCTTTATGCTGGTACCTGGGCCGGTGCCAGCGCTTCTGCTGGTGCCTGAACTAGTGATGGAGCTGGTGCCGGTGCTGGTTCAGGTGCTTAGGCTAGTGCTGCTGCTGGTTCTCGTGCTGGTGGTGGTGGTGGTGCTGGTGCTTGTGCTTGACCCAGTGCTTGTGCTGGTGTTGGTGCTGGTGTTGGTGCTGGTGCTGGTGCTGGTGCTGGTGCTTAGGCTGGTGCTGGCGCTGGAGCTTGTGCTGGTGCTGATACTGTTGCTTTTGCTGGCGCCTGGGCCGGTGCCAGCGCTTGTGCTGGTGCCTGTACTAGTGGTGGAGCCGGTGCTGGTGCTTGTTCTGGCGCTTAGGCTGCTGCTGGTGGCGGTGCTGGTGCTGGTGGTGGTACTGCTGCTTGTGCTTGACCCAGTGCTTGTGCTGGTGTTGGTGCTGGTTCTGGCCTTTGTGCCTGTCCTGGTGCTCGTGCTGGTTGTGTTGCTGGTACTGGTGGTGGTGCTGTTGCTGGACCCGCTTGTTGTGCCGGTCCTGGTCCTGGTCCTGGTCCTGGTCCTGGTCCTGGTCCTGGTCCTGGTCCTGGTCCTGGTCCCGGTCCTGGTCCTGGTCCTGGTCCTGCTGCTGTTGCTGGTCCTTGTGCTAGTTCTGGTGCTTAGGCTGGTGCTTAGGCTGTTGCTGGTGCTGATGCTTTTGCTTTTTGCTGGTACCTGGGCCGGTGCCAGCGCTGATGCTTGTGCCTGTACTAGTGATGTAGGTGGTGCTGGTGCCGGTTCAGGTGCTTGTGCTGTTGCATTAAATGATGCTGGAGCTTGTTCCTGTCCAGGTGCTTAGGCTGGTTCTTGTGCTGGTGGTGGTGCTGGTGCTGGCGCTTATGCTTGTCTTGGTGCTTAGGCAGGTGCTGGTGCTGGTGCTGGTGCTGGTGATGCTGCTGGTGCTGGTGCTTGTTCTAGACCCGGTGCTTGTGCTGATGCTAGTGCTGGTGCCTGTGCCGTTGCTTTTGCTGATGCTGGCGCTTGTGCCTTTCTGCTGCTTAGGCTGGTGCTGGTGCTGGTGTTGGTGCTGGTGGTGGTGTTGGAGCTTTAGAAAAGGCTTGTGCTGGTGCTCGGCGCTTGTGCCTGTCCTGGTGCTGGTGCTGGTTGTGTTGCTGGTTATGGTGGTGGTGCTGTTGCTTGTGCTGGACCCACTTCTTGTGCTGGTCCTGGTCCAGCACAAGACTAGCCCACTTCCTGTGCTGGTGCCTGTGCTGGTGCTAGTTCTGCTCTTAGTGCTGGACCCGTTGCTTGTACTGGTGCCGGTGCTGATGCTGTTGCTTTTTGCTGGTACCTGGGCCGGTGCCAGCGCTTGTGCTGGTGCCTGTACTAGTGATGCAGCTGGTGCTGGTGCTGGTTCAGGTGCCTGTGCTGTTGCTTTAAATGATGCTAGAACTTGTTCCTGTTCAGGTGCTTAGGCTGGTGCTTGTGCTGGTGCTTCTGGTGGCGCTGGTGCTGGGGGTGGTGCTAGCGCTTCTTCTTGACCCAGTGGTTGCGCTGATGTTGGTGCTGGTGCTGGCGCTTTTGCTTGTCCTGGTGCTCAGGCAGGTGCTGGTGCTGGTGCTGGTGATGGTGCTTGGGCTTGTAATTGTGCTTGTACTAGACCCGGTGCTTGTGCTGGTGCTGGTGCTTGTGCTGGTGCATGTGACGCTGCTTTTGCTGATGCTGGCGCTTGTGCCTTGCTGGTGCTCAGGCTGGTGCTGGTGCTGGTGTTGGTGCTGGTGGTGGTGTTGATGCTTGTGCTTTACCAAGTGCTTGTGCTGGTGTTGGTGCTGGTTCTGGCCTTTGTGCCTGTCCTGGTGCTCGTGCTGGTTGTGTTGCTGGTACTGGTGGTGGTGCTGTTGCTTGTGCTGGATCCGCTTGTTGTGCCGGTCCTGGTCCTGGTCCTGGTCCTGGTCCTGGTCCTGGTCCTGGTCCTGCTGCTGTTGCTGGCCCTTGTGCTAGTTCTGGTGCTTAGGCTGGTGCTTGTGCTGGTGCTGGTGCTGGTGCTTGCGCTTGACCCAGTGCTTGTGCTGGTGTTGGTGCTGGTGTTGGTGATGGTGCTGGCGCTGGTGCTGGTGCTGGTGCTTAGGCTGGTGCTTAGGCTGTTGCTGGTGCTGATGCTGTTGCTTTTCGCTGGTACATGGGCCGGTGCCAGCGCTTGTGCTGTTGCCTGTTCTAGTGATGGAGCTGGTACTGGTTCAGGTGCTTAGGCTAGTGCTGCTGCTGGTTCTGGTGCTGGTGGTGTTGGTGGTGCTGGTGCTTGTGCTTGTGCTTGACCCAGTGCTTGTGTTGGTTTTGGTGCTGATGTTGGTGCTGGTGCTGGTGCTGGTGCTTAGGCTTGTGCTGATGCTGATGTTGATGCTGGTTCTGGCGCTTGTGACTGTGCTTCTGCCTATACTAGTGCTGGTGTGTGTGCTGGACCTGGTGCTTGTGTTGGTTCTGACGCTGGAGCGGGTGATAGTGCTGGTGCTTGTGTTGGTGCTGATGCTGGTGCTGGTGCTTGTGCTTCTACCTGTCTTGGTGCTTAGGCTGGTCCTGGTGCTGGTGCTGGTTCTTGTGCTGGTGTTTGTGCTTGACCCAGTGCTTGTGCTTGTGTTGGTGCTGGTGCTGGTGCTGGTGCTGGTCCTGGTGCTGGTCCTGGTGCTAGTTCTGGTGCTTAGGCTGGTGCTGCTGCTGGTGCTGCTGCTGGTTCTGGTGCTAGTGTTTGTGCTTGACCAAGTGCTTGTGCTGGTGTTGGTGCTGGTAATGGTGCTGGTGCTGGTGCTTGTGCTTGACCCAGTGCTTGTGCTGGTGTTTTGCTGGTGCTTGTGTTGGTGCTGGTCCTGGTGCTGGTGCTGGTGCTTGTGCTTCACCAAGTTCTTATGCTTATGCTGGTGCTGGCGCTTTTGCCTGTTTTGGTGCTTAGCCTGTGCTGGTGCCTGTGCTGCTGCCTGTGCTGGTGTCTGTGCTGGTGCCTGTGCTGGTGCTGGTTCTGCTGTTAGTGTTGGACCCGTTACTTTTACTGATGCTGGTGCTGATGCTGTTGCTTTTTGCTGGTAGCTGGGCCGGTGCAAGCGCTTATGCTGGTGTTGGTGGTGGTGTTGGTGCTGGTGCTGGTGCTGGTGCTGGTGCTTAGGCTGGTGCTGGTGCTGATGCTGTTGCTTCTGCTTGTGCCTGGGCTGGTGGCGGCGCTTGTGCTGGTGCCTGTACTAGTGCTGGTGCCTGTGATGGTACTGGTGCTGGTGCATGGGCTGTAGCTTTTGCTCATGCTGGCGCTTGTGCCTGTCTGGTGCTTAGGCAGGTGCTGGTGATGGTGCTGGTGCTTATGCTGGTGCTTTGGCCAGTATTGCCAATTGTGCTGCTGCCTGTACTAGTAAAAGAGCTGTCTGTACTGGTAAAAGAGCTGGTGCTGGTGTCTGTCCCGTTGATTTTGATGATGTTGGCGCTTTTGCCTGTCCTAATGCCTCTACTAGTGCTGAAGCTGGTGCTGGTTTTGCGGCTGGTGCTGGTACTTCTGCTGGTGCTGGTGCCGATACTGTTGCTACTGCTTGAGCCTGGGCTGGTAGCGGCGCTTGTACTGGTGCCTGTACTAGTGCTGGAGCTGGTGCTGTTGCTGGTTCTGGTGCTGGTGCTGGTGCTTGTGCTGATGCTGGTGGTGCTGGTGCCTGTACCGTTCCTTGTGCTTGTGCTGGTGTTTGTGCTGGTGCTGGTGCCTGTGCTGGTGGTGATGTTGATGCTTGTGCCTGTGCGTCTGCCTATACAAGTGCTGGTGTTTTTGCTGGACCTTGTGCTTGTGCTGATTCTGGCGCTGGAGCTGTTGCTGGTGCCGGTGCTGGTGCTGGTGCTGGTGCTGGCGCTTCTGCCTGTCTTGGTGCTCACGTCGGTGCTGGTGGGGGTGGTGGTGCTGGTGCTGGTGATGATGCTAGAGCTTGTGCTAGACCCGTTGCTTGTGCTTGAGCTGGTGCTGGTGTTGGTGCTGGTGCTGGTGCAGGTGCTGGTGGTGGTGCTGGTGCTTGTGCTTGACCCAGTGCTTGTGCTAGTGTTGGTGCTGCTGTTGGCGCTTGTGCATGTTCTGGTGCTCCGGCTGGTGCTGGTGCTGGTGGTGGTGTTGGTGGTGGTGCTGATGATTATGCTGGACCCGGTGCTTGGGCTGGTGATACGGCTGGTGCTGATGCTGATGCTGGTGCTGTTGCTGTTGCTGGTGCTTATGCTGGTGCTTCGGCCGGTAAAGGCACTTGTGCTGCTGCCTTTACTAGTAAAAGAGCTGGTGCTGCTGCTTGTGCTGGTGCTAGTTCTGATCTTGCTAATGCTGGCGCTTGTGCCTGTCCTAATGCCTCTATTGGTGCTGAAGCTGGTGCTGGTTTTGGTGCTGGGGCTGGTGCTTGTGCTGGTGCTGGCGCTTGTGCCTGTCCTGGTGCTTAGACTGATGCTGGCGCTTGTGCCTGGCTGGTGCTTGTGTCTGAGATGGTGGCGGCGCTTGTGCTGGTGCCTGTACTAGTGCTGGAGCTGGTGCTGTTGATGGTTCTGGACCCGGTGCTTTTGTTGGTTCTGGCGCTGGAGCTGGTACTGGTGCTGGTGCTGGTGATGGTGTTGGTGCTGGTGCTGGTGCTCGTGCTTCAATTAGTTCTTGTGCTGGTGCTGGTTCTGCTGCTGGTACTTGTGCTGTACCTGATGCTTGTGCCTGTCCTGGTGTTGGTGCTTGTGCTGGCGCTTATGCTGGTGCTTGTACTAGTGCTGCAGCTAGTGCTTGTTTTGGTGCTGGTATTTGACCGGGTGCTTGTGCTGGTGGTGGTGTTGGTGCTGTTGCTGGTGCATGTTCTGGTGCCTATACTACTGCTGGTGTTTGTGCTGGACCCTGTGCTTCTGCTGGTGCAGGAGCAGGTGCTGGAGCTGGTGATGGTGCTGATGCTGCTGCTTCTTCTTTGGCCGATACTTGGGACGGTGCTGGCATTTGGGCTGGTGCCTCTCCTAGTGCTGGAGCTGTTGCTGGTGCTGGTGCTTAGAATGGTGCTGCTGCTGGTTGTGGTGATGGTGCTAGTGCTGGAACTGGTGCAGGTACTGTTGCTGGTACCTGTGCTGGTACTGGTGTTAGTGCTGGTGGTAGTGTTTGTGCTGTTGCTGGTGCTGTAGCCTGTGCTGTTGCCTATAATAGTTCTGGTGTTTGTGCTGGACCCTGTGCTTGTGCTTGTGATTGTGCTGGTGCTGAGGCTGGTGCTGGGGCTGGTGCTTTTGCCTGTCCTGTTTCTCGTGCTGGTGCTGGTGCTGGTTGTGGTGCTGGTGCTGGTGCTGATTCTTGTGCTTCACCCAGCTCTTGTGCTGGTGTTGGTGCTGGTGCTGGTGCCTGTGTAGTTTTTTTGCTAATGCTTGCGCTTGTGCCTGTCCTGGTGCTTAGGATGGTGCTGGTGCTGGTGCTTGTGCCTGTGCTGGTGGTAAGTCTGGTGGTGGTGCTTGTGGTGGTGCTGGTGGGGGTGCTGGCGCTGGTGCCTGTCCTGGTGCTTAGGCTGGTTCTGGTTTTGGTGCTGGTGCTGGTGCTGGTGCTGGTGTTCGTGCTAGTCCTGGTGCTTAGGCTGATGCTGGTGCTGGTGCTGGAGCTGGTGCTGGTGCTTGTGCCTGTGTGGTTGCTTTTGCTGATGCTGGCGATTGTGCCTGTCCTGGATCTTAGGCTGGTGCTAGTGCTGGTAATGGTGCTGGTGGTGGTCCTGGTGCTTATGCTGGTGCTGCTGCTGGTGCTGCTGCTGGTGCTGGTGCTGGTCTTGGTGTTGGTGCTGCTGCTGATGCTGGTGCTGGTGCTGGTGCTTGTGCTTCACCCAGTTCTTGTGCTGGTGCTGGTGCTGGTGCTAGTGCTAGTTCTGGTGCTGATGGTGGTAATGGTGCTAGTGCTGGTGCTAGTGCTGGTGCTTGTGCTTGACCCAGTGCTTGAGCTGGTCTTGGTTCTGGTGCTGGTGCTTAGAATGATGCTGGTGATGGAGGTTGTGCTGGTGCTGATGCTGTTCTTTTTGCTGCTGCCTGGGCCGGTGCATCCGCTTGTGTTCGTGTCTGTACTAGTGGTGGAGCTGGTGCTGGTGCTGTTGCTTTAAATGATGCTGGCGCTTGTTCCTGTCCAGGTGTTTAGGCTGGTGCCAGTGCTGGTGGTGGTGCTGCTGGTGGTCCTAGTGCTTAGGCTAGTGCTGCTGCTGGTGCTGGTGTTTGTGCTTGACCCAGTGCTTGTGCTGGTGTTGGTGCTGGTGCTGGTGCTGGTGCTGGTCCTGGTGCTGGTCCTGGTGCTAGTTCTGGTGCTTAGGCTGGTGCTGCTGCTGGTGCTGCTGCTGGTTCTGGTGCTAGTGTTTGTGCTTGACCAAGTGCTTGTGCTGGTGTTGGTGCTGGTAATGGTGCTGGTGCTTGTGCTTGACCCAGTGCTTGTGCTGGTGTTTTGCTTGTGCTTGTGTTGGTGCTGGTCCTGGTGCTGGTGCTGGTGCTTGTGCTTCACCAAGTTCTTATGCTTATGCTGGTGCTGTCGCTTCTGCCTGTCTTGGTGCTTAGCCTGTGCTGGTGCCTGTGCTGCTGCCTGTGCTGGTGTCTGTGCTGGTGCCTGTGCTGGTGCTGGTTCTGCTGTTAGTGTTGGACCCGTTACTTATACTGATGCTGGTGCTGATGCTGTTGCTTTTTGCTGGTAGCTGGGCCGGCGCAAGCGCTTGTGCTGGTGTTGGTGGTGGTGTTGGTGCTGGTGCTGGTGCTGGTGCTGGTGCTTAGGCTGGTGCTTTTGCTGATGCTGTTGCTTCTGCTTGTGCCTGGGCTGGTGGCGGCGCTTGTGCTGGTGCCTGTACTAGTGCTGATGCCTGTGATGGTACTGGTGCTGGTGCATGGGCTGTAGCTTTTGCTCATGCTGGCGCTTGTGCCTGTCTGGTGCTTAGGCAGGTGCTGGTGATGGTGCTGGTGCTTATGCTGGTGCTTTGGCCAGTATTGCCAATTGTGCTGCTGCCTGTACTAGTAAAAGAGCTGTCTGTACTGGTAAAAGAGCTGGTGCTGGTGTCTGTCCCGTTGATCTTGATGATGCTGGCGCTGGTGCCTGTCCTGGTGCTTAGGCTGGTTCTGGTTCTGGTGCTGGTGCTGGTGCTGGTGCTGGTGTTCGTGCTAGTCCTGGTGCTTAGGCTGATGCTGGTGCTGGAGCTGGTGCTGGTGCTTGTGCCTGTGTGGTTGCTTTTGCTGATGCTGGCGATTGTGCCTGTCCTGGATCTTAGGCTGGTGCTAGTGCTGGTGATGGTGCTGGTGGTGGTCCTGGTGCTTATGCTGGTGCTGCTGCTGGTGCTGCTGCTGGTGCTGGTGCTGGTCTTGGTGTTGGTGCTGGTGCTGATGCTGGTGCTGGTGCTGGTGCTTGTGCTTCACCCAGTTCTTGTGCTGGTGCTGGTGCTGGTGCTAGTGCTAGTTCTGGTGCTGATGGTGGTAATGGTGCTAGTGCTGGTGCTAGTGCTGGTGCTTGTGCTTGACCCAGTGCTTGAGCTGGTGTTGGTTCTGGTGCTGGTGCTTAGAATGATGCTGGTGATGGAGGTTGTGCTGGTGCTGATGCTGTTTTTTTTGCTGCTGCCTGGGCCGGTGCATCCGCTTGTGTTCGTGCCTGTACTAGTGGTGGAGCTGGTGCTGGTGCTGTTGCTTTAAATGATCCTGGCGCTTGTTCCTGTCCAGGTGCTTAGGCTGGTGCCAGCGCTGGTGGTGGTGCTGCTGGTGGTTCTAGTGCTTAGGATAGTGCTGCTGCTGGTGCTGGTGCTTGTGCTTTACCCAGTTCTTGTGCTGGTGCTGGTGCTGGTGCCTGTGCTGGTGCCTGTACTAGTGCTGGAGCTTGTGCTGTTGATGGTTCTGGACCCGGTGCTTTTGTTGGTTCTGGCGCTGGAGCTGGTGCTGGTGCTGGTGCTCGTGCTTCAAAAAGTTCTTGTGCTGGTGCTGGTTCTGCTGCTGGTTCTTGTGCTGTACCCGATGCTTATGCCTGTCCTGGTGTTGGTGCTTGTGCTGGCGCTTATGCTGGTGCTTGTACTTGTGCTGCAGCTAGTGCTTGTTTTAGTGCTGGTATTGGTCCGGGTGCTTGTGCTGGTGGTGGTGTTGGTGCTGTTGCTGGTGCATGTTCTGGTGCCTATACTACTGCTGGTGTTTGTGCTGGACCCTGTGCTTCTGCTGGTGCAGGAGCAGGTGCTGGAGCTGGTGATGGTGCTGATGCTGCTGCTTCTTCTTTGGCCGATACTTCGGACGGTGCTGGCATTTGGGCTGGTGCCTCTCCTAGTGCTGGAGCTGTTGCTGGTGCTGGTGCTTAGAATGGTGCTGCTGCTGGTTGTGGAGATGGTGCTAGTGCTGGAGCTGGTGCTTGTGCTGGTGCCTGATTTAGTGCTGGTGCCTGGGCTGGTGCCTGTGTTTATCCTGGTACCTGTACTAATGCTGGAGCTGGTGCTGGTGCTGGTGCTGTTGCTTGTCTCCTGTTGGTGCTGGCCTGTCCTGGTGCTTAGACTGGTGCTGGTGCTGGTGGTGGTGCTAGAGGTGCTGCTGGTTCTTGTGCTGGTCCCGGTGCTTTTGCCTGTGCTGGTGCTTGTTCTGGTGCCTGGGCCGGTACTGGCGCTTGTGCTGGTGCCTGTACTAGTGCTGGATCTGGTGCTGGTGATGGTGCCTGTGTCTATGCTTTTGATGATGCTGGCACTTGTGCCTGTCCTGATCCTTAGGATGGTAATGGTGGTGATGCTGGTGGTGGTGCTGGTACTATTGCTGGAGCGGGTTCTTGTGCTGGTGCCTGCACTGGTGCTGTAGGTGGTTTGGTCCTGTGCTAGTGCTGGAGCTGGTGTTTAGGCTGGTGCTGGTTCTGCTGGTGGGTCTGGTTGTGGTGCTTGTGCTGGTGGTGGTGCTTGTGCTCCTATCTGTGTTTGTGCTGGAGCTTAAGCCAGTGCCGGCTCTTGTACTAGTGCAAGTGCTTGTGCTGGTGATGATACTGGTCCTGGTGCTTGTCCTGGTGCTGGAGCCTGAATTTGTGCTGGAGTCTAGGCTGGTGCCGGCGCTTGTGCTGGTGCTTGTACTTTTGCTGGAGCTGGTGCTGGTGCTGGTGCTGGTGCTGGTGCTGGTGCTGGTGCTGGTGCTGGTGCTGGTGCTGGTGCTTGTGCCTGTCCTGGTGCTTAGGGTAGTGCTGGTGCTGGTGTTGTTGTTGGTGCCTGATCTGCGGCCTCTGCTGGTGCCTGTACTAGTACTAGAGCTGGAGTGCCTGTACTGGTGCTGGTGCTGGAGCTTTTGCTGGTTCTGGTGCCTGTGCTGGTGCTGGTGCTGTAGGTGTTATTGGTCCTGGTGCTTGTTCTGGTGCTGGTGCTTGTGCTGGTGCCTGATTTAGTGCTGGTGCCTTGGCTGGTGCCTGTGTTTATGCTGGTACCTGTACTAATGCTGGAGCTGGTGCTGGTGCTGGTGCTGGTGCCTTTGCTTGTCTCCTGTTGGTGCTGGAGCTGGCGCTTGCGCCTGTCCTGGTGCTTAGATTGGTGCTGGTGCTGGTGCTGGTGCTAGAGGTGCTGCTGGTTCTTGTGCTGGTCCTGGTGATTTTGCTGGTGCTGGTGCTGGTGCTTGTTCTGAAGCCTGGGCCGGTACTGTCGTTTGTGCTGGTGCCTGTACTAGTGCTGGATCTGGTGCTGGTGCTGGAGCCTGTGTCAATGCTTTTGATGATGCTGGCACTTGTGCCTGTCCTGATGCTTAGGCTGGTAATGGTGGTGATGCTGGTGGTTGTGCTGGTACTTGTCTTGGCTCAGTTGCTTGTTGTGGTGCTGGTGCTGGTGTTTGGTGTTAGTGCTGGTGCTGGCGCATATGCCTGTCCTGGTGCTTAGGCTGGAGCTAGTGCTGGTGCTGGAGCTGGTGTTGGTGCTTGTGCTGGTGCTTTGGCCGGTACTAGCACTTGTGCTGCTGCTTGTACTAGTAAAAGAGTGATGATGCTGGTGTTAGTGCCGCTGGTGCTGGTGATGATGCTGGTGCTGGTGCTTGTTCCTGTACTGGTGTTTAGGCTGGTGCTGGTGATAGTGCTGGTACTGGTGTCGGAGTTGGTGCTTCTGCTTGACCCGGTGCTTGTGCTGGTGTTGGTGTTGGCGCTTCTGCCTGTCCTGGTGCTTAGGCTTGTGCTGGTGCTGGTGCTGGTGCAGGTGTTGGTGGTGGTGCTGATGCTTGTGCTGGACCTGGTGCTTGGGCTGGCGATGGTTCTGGTGCTGATGCTGGTGCTGATGCTGGTGCTGGTGCTGCTGCTGGTGCTTATGCTGGTGCCTAGGCCGTTACTGGCACTTGTGCCTGTGCCTGTAATAGTGCTGGAGCCTGGGCCGGTGCCGGTGCTTGTGCTGCTGCCTGTACTAGTAAAAGAGCTGGTGCTGGTGCTTGTACTATTGCTGGTGCTGTTGCCTGTTCAGTTGCTTTTGCTGATGCTGGCACTTGTTCCTGTCCTGATGCTTGTACTAGTGCTGAAGCTGGTGCTGGTTTTGGTGCTGGTGCTTGTGCTGGTACTTCTATCAGTACTATTGCTGGGGCGGGTTGTTGTGCTTGTGCGGGTGCCTGCACTGGTGCTGTAGGTGGTATTGGTTCTGTGCTTGTGCTTGTGCGGGTTCTGGTGCCTGTGCTGGAGCCTGTGCTGTAGCCTGTGCTGGTGCCTGTGCTGGTGCCTGTGCTGGTGCCTGTGCTGGTGCTGGTTCTGCTGTTAGGGCTGGACCCGGTGCTTGTACTGCTGCTGGTGCTGAGGCTGTTGCTTCTGCTTGTGCCTGGGCTGGCTGTGGCGCTTGTGCTGGTACCTGTACTAGTAAAAAAGCAGTGCTGGTGCTGGTGTTGGTGCTAGTGCTATTGCTGGTGCCTGTGCCGTTGCTCTTGCTGATGCTGGCGTTTGTGCCTGTCCTGATTCCTGTACTAATGCTCAACCTTGTGCTGGTTTTGGTGCTGGTGCTGGTGCTGGTGCTGGTGCTTGTGCTTGTGCTGGTGCTTGTACCAGTGCTTTATCTGGAGCTGGTGCTGGTGCCTGTGCTGGTGCCTGTGCTGGTGGCTGTGCTGGTTCTGGTTCTGCTGTTAGTGCTGGACCCGGTGCTTGTATTGGTGCTGGTGCTGATGCTGTTGTATCTGCTTGTGACTGGGCTGCTGGCGGCGCTTGTGCTGGCGCCTGTACTATTAAAAGAGCTGGAGCTGGTGCTGTTGCTGGTTCCGGTCCTGGTGATGGTGGTGCTGGTGCTAGTGCCTGTGCTGTTGCTTGTGCTTGTGCTGGTGTTTGTGCTGGTGCTGGTGCATGTGCTGGTGGTGATGTTGGTGCTGGTACTAGTGCTGGTGGTGGTGCTGGTGTTGGTCGTGGTGCTGATGCTTGTGCTGGACCCGGTGCTTTGGCTGGTGCTGATATTGGTGCTGGTGCTGGTGCTGGCGCTGGTGCTGGACCCGGTCCTTCGGCTGGTGATTGTGCTGGAGCTGGTGTTGCTGCAGGTGCTTCTACCAGTAATGTTGTTGGTGCCTGTGCTGGTGCCTGTGCTGGTGCCTGTGCTGGTGCCTGTGCTGGTGCCTGTGCTGGTGCCTATACTAGTGCTGGTGTTTGTGCTGGTGCTGGTGCCTGTGCTGGTGCCTGTGCTGGTGCCTGTGCTGGTGCCTGTGCTGGTGCCTGTGCTGGTGCCTGTGCTGGTGCCTGTGCTGGTGCCTGTGCTGGTGCCTGTGCTGGTGCCTGTGCTGGTGCCTGTGCTGGTGCCTGTGCTGGTGCCTGTGCTGGTGCCTGTGCTGGTGCCTGTGCTGGTGCCTGTGCTGGTGCCTGTGCTGGTGCCTGTGCTGGTG